>NC_092167.1:36441364-36518864 GCF_045791955.1 Oncorhynchus clarkii lewisi | reverse complement strand
TAGAGGAGTGTCTCAAGGCAGATTTCCCTTGCCTTTATACTCAGAATATCTGCATTTATTCAGTTAACTGTACACAGCAGCTCCTGCATGCCTCTATTCTCTCGCCTGGTGGGACAATGGAACTCAGGCCATTGAGTATGTGCATGTGTTTAGTAATACTAATAATAACGCTAGCCTACTGACAATACAGTGCTTTTCAGGACAATCAAAGGTGTTCCTCACCTTGGGATTGTGTGTGCGTGCGCTTAAATTCGCGACTGCGTGCTCATGCTAACATCTCTGCCAACGAATACCTCGACCCTCACTCACACATGGACAGGTGTCTTGAAAGTGCCCGTACATAGTAACTGAATGGGCTAAAGCTAGCGCTATTATCTTCTACTAGCCGTCGATCGGAGGCTAGCTGTGGCATAGGACTCACTGACAGCAGGCAGTTTAGATATACACTAGCTAACCAATCCAAAGTCCATTCCCAGTAGCATGTCTGAATCTAATCTAAATACAGGAAACCTGCCCTCTGTTGTAAAACCTGCCCTCTGTGACCATGTAGGGAAGTGGTATTTCTACATGAATTTAGGACACTTTTTTTTATACATTATTTTTTACATAATACATCAGCAAGACGAGTAAAATAAAAAGTATCACTACAGTATTCATGGAACAAAATGTGTCGGGTTGGTATTTAACCCCATATTAAGTAGTGTATGTGAGAGTGACTCAGGCAGGCGTGGCATGGTAACATTACACTTAGCATGATCCCATCAGATAACATTGAGGATCGGGTTGCACTTTTGTTGCTGCTCGCATTGTATGGACGCAGAAGCTCATTCGACCCTAATGACATTTTCCTTGCGTGGGAGAAACTGTGGAGCTACGTGAACTAATTGTAGGTGGTGATGTACATTTTCGGACAACTCTGATCGTTATCATACCAATATAGGCCTAGCCAGCTAGGTTTTGAAACGGGTGTTGTAGATCTGTGATACCCCAAATCACGTTGACTTGGTCAACCTTAGAAGTTTGGAGAAGTAGCAATTTCAGAAAATATCCTGTTACTATCATTATTGAGAAAATATACTGGAGCTGTTAAAGTGTGTTTTTGAAGTGTTGGCGGTCAAAGCAAGGCATTACTTGTTCGGTTGTCGTGGCGTCGTGCATTTTTTGTCAGAACAAATCATGTGTTTTCAACATGGAGCTTGTGGCAATCACGTTTTACAAGCCAATGATATGCAAACGAGCGGTTGTATCCAAATATGTCAAATGGTTTGGCGTACCTGATTACTGATGGGTCCTGGAACACATTCAAAGTGAGGAGCAGTGCAGCTTGAGATTGGATGTTGATATCAGTTTCATAGTGCCAACTGATTGCAGTGAGGGAGGTATGATTGCGGGGTCGTCAGACAGCAAAAGCAGGGCCACAGGCTAGAACGATGAGCCATAGCAGCTTGGCTTACTGAAGTTATATGACTTGGCAACTGTGTTAGCCTGTTCATCGAAATACATGATATGACACTCTTACAATGTGTCATGTCAGGAATCCTTTAAGACAGGCTATTTGCAGGCTTTTGTTCCAGCCCTCACTGTCACACCTGTTTTTTTTTAAATAAAAAATAAAAAATCAATCTGGTATTCCGTCTGGGGAGTGTGATGCTGTTGGGCTAGAACAAAAGCCTGCATGCCAGGTAGCTCTGCAAGGTGATTGGAGACCCCTGCTGTTGGGCTTGTGAAGCTGGATACACGCAAGACATCTCCAGGCATACTTTGATAACCACACACGAACACCCATTGTGCATTGTGGGGGGAAAACATTGTTTTGCGTTAGACTGATATTGATTTAGATTTACCATGAGCCCCTTGAGAAACAGCTAGTGTTTTCATGCTGTTCTGAGACAGGAAAGAGCAGGTGTTTGGAAGCCTAATTGTCTAACACAGTCAACTCCACTGTTCTTAATATCTCAATATTTACCCATGAAGAGGTTATTATTGTTAGGTACGCTGGAGGTGTTTGACAGTAAATTTAAATGTTGAAGAACTGAAATTCATATGCAACTAATAAGCGAGTCAACTACGCTGAACAAAAATATAAATGCAAAATGTAGCATTGGCTTCATGAGCTGAAATAAAAGATACCAGAAATGTTCCAGACACACGTTTCTCTCAAATTTTGTGGACACATTTGTTTACATCCCTGTTTGTGAGCAGATCTCCTTTGCCAATATAATCCATCCACCTGACAGGTGCGGCATATCAAGAAGCTGATTAAACAGCATGATCATTACACAGGTTGTGCTGGGGACAAAAAAAGTCACTCTAAAATATGCAGTTTTGTCACACAACACAATGCCACAGATGTCTCAGGTTTTGAGGGAGCGTGCAATTGGCATGCTGACTGTATGAATGTCCACCAGAGCTGTTGTCAGATAATTGAATGTTCATTTCTCTACCATAAGCCATCTCCAACCTTGTTTTAGAGAATTTGGCAGAACATCCAACCTGCCTCACAACTGCAGACCACGTGTATGGCGTTGTGTGGGCAAGCGGTTTGCTGATGTCAACGTTGTGAGCAAAGTGCCCATGGTGGGGTTATGGTATGGGCAGGCATAAGCTACGGACAATGAACACAATAGAATTTTATCAATGGAAATTTGAATGCACAGAGATACCGTGACGAGATTCTGAAGCCCATTGTTGTGCCATTAATCCGCAGCCATCACCTCATGATAATGCACAACGTCATGTCACAAGGATATGTACACAATTCCTGGATTTACTTATATGAACTGTAACTCAGTAAAATCTTCAATTGTTTCATGTTGATTTTATAATTTAGTTCAGTATAGCTTGTCGGTAATTTTTAAGGAAGGAAACCGTATTGTTGAATGTTAAGGGACTGAAATTATAATGGAACTGATAAGCTACTCAGCTAGCTAGCTGTTAGCTATGCTACTTGCTAGCAGCTAGCATTTTTGTTGCAAGGAAACATTTGCATGGCATGGTAGGGGCGGCAGGTAGCCTGGCATTTTTCTTTTTACCTTTTATTTAACTAGGCAAGTCAGTTAAGAACAAATTCTTATTTTCAATGACGGCCTAGGAACAGTGGGTTAACTGCCTTGTTCAGGAGCAGAATGAGCGTTGGGCCATTAACCAAAATGTTGCTAGATCGAATAGCCGACAAAGTACAAATCTGTCGTTCTGCCCATGAGGCAAGGCAATTAACCCTAATTTCTCCAGGGTCGCCGTCAATACTGGCTGACCCTGGCTGTGTCCCCCACTCTCCGAGGGTGTCTCAGGGGAAGTGGGATATGAAGAAAAAAACACCTCACACTTGTACAGCTTACCCACTTGTACATACAGTGAAACAGGACTATATAAGCACCCCCTAATTATTATATTATTATGCTAGTTTAGCTACCTCCATTTTACCTTTGTTTTCATTTTCTAAAACAAAGAAAAAAGGTACTAAATGATGAATCTGGATGAGGGTTTGTGAAGAGAGAACACTAGATATTGCTTTTGCTTGGATCAATACTATCCATTACAACTGAAGGGTAAGCTATCACTGTAGCTCCATGTTCCCTAGATCTGAACTGAATCGGGTTCCTTTTTTTACTTTCGCTCAAGCGAGGCCGGCCAAGTGATTTGCCTGTTTCTTTTGTTACTTCCATATATCTTTTGTCTCCCATTTTTTGCCTCATAATTTTAATAACAGTACTACATCAATCAGTGGATATATATAAATATATGTATACACACACACTTCCTCCTCGGCTATCTTCATCCACTGTCCTTTCCCCTTTTCACCAGATAGACCCTGAGAAAACAATTCAAATCCATCTAGGCTATTTGGCACTGGCGGAATGCTAAAATAACGGCAAACAACAACACTGATTAAAAAGTTTTCTGTCTGAGACTCCGTAATGAAGTGGTTTTAACTGGCGCTACTGCTAGCATGCAGTGAGTTTGGAAGCCTTATCTAAAGGAATTTAACTGAACAAGTACCCTTCTAACGCCAGCCACTATAATGTATCATAAGGCTCCTCAGAAATATAAGAGGAGTTGGCAACCTAGTTTGGGTTTTCAACCGAGTCTCTTTTACTTTTTGGATTGAAACCGGTCCAAGCCCTTACTCATAAATATGCATTTTCAGATACGTGTTTCTCAGTGGCTGGTTACTTTTCCTACTTACGCTCACACTTTTTTTTGTAGAGAGATTGGGTTAATGATTGTGATGAGATGATTACTGAAAGGTAGCAAGTTCTGCATGTAATGTGCATAATGCAATAATTTGAAGTTACAATCCCGTTATTAGCTGCTTTCATAATTTCCTTAATGAAAGGCTGTAAATGTGAAAATGTAGAAATACTTTGTTTGGAACAGACAGGCACACACACACACACACACACACACACACACACACACACACACACACACACACACACACACCACTGATGCAGATTGAAAGCGACTCTTATGTCCATGGTGCTTGGCCGTCTAGATCTCATTGTCCCCTGTCAGGAGCAGCAGCCCTGTCGTTCTGGTGACCAGCCTGCTGTATTTTTGTGACAGTTTGGGTGCAGAGCTCCTAAAAAAAAAAAAGGCCACATCGCCGAAGAGGACATCTGAGGAATCAGTGATAGTGTCCCCATGAATCCTTCAGACCATCTTTTTTTTCTCTTTTTAGATCCCATTTTAGAATGTCTCCAACTAGCTGGGTCGTGTTCGTTGGGGCACACCTTAGCAAAAAGTTTTGAATTAGTAAATGACAAGGTCTGTTTCTTATTGCACAAGTCCAGGCTGTTTCAGTCTATTTTCTTCAGTTTGGTGCATAATTAACATGCCCCTTGCTTGGTAGCACGTTGACATGACATTTTCTTCACTGTGCACCAATCAGATCAGGGACCTGTATTTCACGCTTCAAATTTCCTGTATTGCGATGATCAATCTTATCCTGTTTGAGATCTTATTTTTCTTACCTCCCCCACTAGACAGATTATTCTCAATTATTAGCTCATATGCAAGGGTATCTGTGTCATCAAATAATGGGATGCCATTCCACATTACCTCATGCGCAGGCCTTAAACACTGCCTACAGAACAAAATTGATGAGTTATGGTCTAAACCAGTTGCCCTCGCTAGACCATGGTTTGAGTGGGGGGGGGGGGGGGGCTCAGCACTGCATTGTCTTCAAAACGGCCCATACACTACCGGTCGAAAGTTCTAGAACACCAAAACTATGAAATAACACACATGGAATCATGTAGTGAACAAAAAAGTGTTACAACAAAATTTAGATATATTTGAGATTCTTCAAATAGCCACCCTTTGCCTTGATGACAGCTTTGCACACTCTTGGATTTCTGTCAACCAGGTTCACCTAGAATGCTTATACAACAGTCTTGAAGGAGTTCCCACATATTCTGAGCACTTGTTGGCTGTTTTTCCTTCACTCTGCGGTCCAACTCATCCCAAACCATCTCAATTGGGTAAAGGTCGGGTGATTGTGGAGGTCAGGTCATCTGATGCAGCACTCCATCACTCTCCTTGTTCAAATAGCCCTTACACAGCCTAGAGGTGTGTTGGGTCATTGTCCTGTTGAAAAACAAATGTTAGTCCCACTAAGCCCAAACTAGATGGGATGGCATATCGCTGCAGAATGCTGTGGTAGCTATGCTGGTTGTGTGCCTTGAATCTAAACAACAAAGCACCCCACACCATCACACCTCCTTCTCCATGCTTTACAGTGGGAAATACAAATGCAGAGATCATCCGTTCACCCACACCGCGTCTCAAAATGACACGGCATTTGGACCCTAAATCTCAAATTTGGACTCCAGACCACAGTCTCCTCTGAACAGTTGATGTTGAGATGTCTGTTATTTGAACTCTAATGAACTTATCCTCTGAAACAGAGGTAACTCTGGGTCTTCTATTCCTGTGGCGGTCCTCATGAGAGCCAGTTTCATCACAGCGCTTGATGTTTTTTTGCGACTACACTTGAAGTTCTTGAAATGTTCCGTATTGACTGACCTTCATGTCTTAGTAATGATGGACTGTCGTTTCTCCTGTTCTTGCCATAGACCTATCTTCTGTATACCCCCCTACCTTGTCACAACACAACTGATTGGCTGAAACACATTAAGAAGGAAAAAAATTCCACAAGATAACTTTTAAGAAGGCACACCTGTTAATTGAAATGCATTCCAGATCCACCCCATGAAGCTGGTTAAGAGAATGCCAAGAGTGTGCAAAGCTGTCGTCAAGGCAAAGGGTGGCTATTTGAAGAATTTCAAATATAAAATATATTTTGATATGAATAACACTTTTTTGCTTACTACATGATTCCATATAACATTTCATAGTTTTGATATATTCACTATTATTCTACAATGTAGAAAATAGTAAAAAAAAAATCAAGAAAAGCCCTTGAAACACAGTGTGATTCAGAGGGGTACATATACAGATTGTTGCCAATATCTACAAAGTAAGAGGTGTAGCTACATAGCTTACATTGTATAACTTTTTATTGCACAGATTAAAGATGGTAGCATAATTTTAGGTGGAGTTCAATGTGTTCAGGGAGTTTAGTGTGCTGATGGTGGATGACATTAAGCGATGCAGGTTATCATTTTTCGTCTTGTATATTGTTTGAGGCAGCTCTGGCACAGCCACAGTCATAAAATCAGATTTTAAACCTAACCCTTACCTTAGCCCTAACCTTAACTAACCACACTGCTATGCCTAACCCTAACATTAAATTAAGACCAAAAAGCCATTTATTTTTTATTTTTTACAATATAGCCATTTTTTTTCTTTGCAGCTGGCCTATCTAAGGGGGATATCACTTAATTCTAACCTTCAGGACAAGGCTGATGACAATAACCGTCAACCTGCTAAAACTAGTCAGGGCTTAACTAATTCCCTTTATAAATTCCCTTTGTATGGAATGGGCCACTCTTGATAGGCTGCACCCCTCTCTGTTTTTTAACTCCAATATCTGTCCTCAAAATCTATTATTCTTAATCTAGTTTGGATTTTTGGAGGGATTATGCATTAGATAATTGCTGCTACATGCGATCTGAAAATGTCATGCAACGGAGGAAGGGGGATTATCGAGAAAGGGAACACGTAACCAAATGAGATCACCAACATGCATGGGAATTGAGATTGAGTACAGCAGGGGAGGTACAGTCATTTTGGTTTGCCTGGTCAAACTGTGATTGCTCTTTGACCTTAAATTTTTTTTTTTTTAAAGTCAGTCGAGAGAATTGTAAAAATATATTTTCTATTGAGATTAAGTGCAGCATCTCAATAACATTTGTAGAGGGTATAAACATTGTCTGTGTTCTTTTGGATTAAATAGCTCTAGATTATAATTTGGTATTGTGATATGTTGTAGATGCACTATAATAGATAGTTTGGGGGCTATTCACTAAATCTGTCTTAACCTCTATTGATGACGCAGTTGAATTTTTATCCTGACATGAATCATGTCAAACGACGCAACATCAAATGGTGAATATTAGACAATGCGTATCATATTCCCAAATGTTTCAAAATTGACATGCTACCTTTGTTTGACAAAATTCCTCATCAACATATTTAATGTGTATGATGACCCCATTTTTATGGTCACTAGCAATAGCCTCACGATTTTACCCACCAGTATTACAAGTTCACCAGTGCCAACCTTCCCATGCGCTTACCATAGGTCAGTGCAGCTCAATACAATAGCGTGGGAGACCATTTTGTTTTCTGATAATGGAGAAATGGTTGACACAACATGGACAAACAAAAGTCAATCGCAAAACATCCTCCATGACTGTTATACTGTTGTACGGTTGAACGCTCCCAAACACTGTCATACTGACCCAATGTTGAGAAACTAGCTGTATCTCATTGACGGACAATTGGTGAAAGAATACATGAATGACTCGTAGCCTGAGAGACGGCTAAAGTTACAATACATCAAGCTAGTTTTCTTCACTGGAAATAAAAAGTCATTTTATTTCACAAAACATTGCCTTGTTGGAATATTCCTTGGCTATTTGTCTTTATACACCACATAAGGTTCACAACTCGAATTCAACTATTCATTTAGTACTTTTTCTACCTAAAAACACATTTCTCTCTCTTCAGGATAGGCTTTGAGGACCGTAAAACGGGACCGTAACAGGACTGCGGCGCAGCGGAGGGAACCGTAGCATACTGAACACTTGCTTCAGGCCCACCAGGGAAGGCCTGACCCCTCCATTGGGCGGATCGGCAGCCAGGCGGAGGGGCCATGTTGACTGCACGCCTGCTCCTCTTCGCCAGCCTGTTCGCGCCAGCAGCTCTGGGTAAGCCCGGGATGCCGCTGTCCCATTTCATGTGTCAGTTTGTTTGTGTCTGTCACTATTTTAAAATGTCTTTCTCTTACCCCATCCATGGTGACTGATTACTGTTTTTTTTTCCAAAATTCCCTTGCTCTCACTTTTTCTCTCTCCCCTTCCCTCCCCCTGTCCCCTATGTATCAGTCTGTCTACGTATAGTATCTTTCTCTCTGACACTCTCTGTTTTTCTCACTCTCCAGACAATAGAAATATAAACTCTTTTCAAAGAATTATTAACACAGTTTTGGCATAACGCACGTAGGAAAGCTAGTAAAATGTGTGGCAAAGAAAGAAATGAGCTGGGCTCTGCATTAGGATATTGAGATCACTTCGCAGGCATTTTTTTTTTAACCTTCTGAACAAATTGCAACCACCTCAGATTTGACCATTCTCCCATTGCCATTTGTTTCAGTGGACAAGTAAATTAAGTAATTTAAATTCAGCTTAAACTAGGGTTTGGGAACTGGGGGAGGCATCACGTAAATGGCCCATGAAGATGCTAATTTGATACGGCAAAAACATTAACGAGAGACTCCATGCAAATGTAATTGTTTTGGTGCTGTATCTTTTGGCTGGGTGGCGTTGCGCTTTAGCGGCACGCTAATCAAAGCTAGCTCTTCCGCATAATGGTTTTGCCATAATGTTTATTCGGAGTGGTGTTACGTGACTTCGATGTGTCACGCACCTGCCTTTTGTATTACTCTATTGATCCGAAGGGAACCGAGACATTATGAAGCTGCAAATTTACTGCCGACCCGCCAAAAGAGCTTGGGAGATAAAATGTCGGACAATGGGTTGCATATTAAAAACGCTGCGACTGCTGTGGCGCCGTAATTCTTTCTCCACAAAGAAGAGATACAGAAAATATAACACCCAGTATTTGTTTTTTGTGTCTTAGTTATTATTTTGTTAGCCTCAAAGTGGCTTAGTGTTTATTCTTTGAAGTGGGGCAAAGATCATGCATTACTAGATGCTGTCAGCAGATTAGTCCCAGATGTTTTGGAATGCTTCTGGTTGTAATGCTCGCGCAGGGGTTTCTTTTCTCTCCGCAGTCGCTCTCCCCTCCGGGGGACACTGTCCTACTTTGGAATGGAAATCCCTTGTCAACCCCCTCCACTCCCAATATGTTCAGACCAAGCACACAAATATGCTCCAATCACACCCACATACTGGGTGTGTCCCAAATGGCACCCCTTTCCCCAATATAGTGCACTACTTTTGACCAGGGCCCACCAGGGCTCTGGCCAAAAGTAGTGGACCATATAGGGAATAGGGTGCCATTTGGGATGCAGCGATGGTCTCCTCTGCTCACAGCTGCCTCTGCCTGCCTCCTATGTTTGTACATCAACATGTACACAACTGTCCGACCCCCTTCCCACTTAAACCCATCTGAAGTAAGGAGAGGGAACGAGGGAATGCCCTTGGGGGAATGTCGGTGCGGAGTCGCTGGGATCTCTAAATATTTCTGGGATTAACTCAATGATGGATTCCAAGTTGAGGAGCAATGGGAAGGCTGAGGGAGGGAAGGAGGGGGGAGGCAGAACAGACAAACAAGCTGACAGAGAAGGGGGGGAGAAGGGTAAGCTATGCTCCAAAACACATGAGAAGCGAACACACACACACACAGTTCTCCTGTCATTGGGTAATGACGAGGAAGCCAAACGCCTTTGCAACGCCACATTCATCATGACAAAATAATGGAAACACTTAAATGAGGGAAATGAGGGAGGGATACAAAGTATATTGAAAGCAGGTGCTTACCCACAGGTGTGGGTCCTGAGTTAATTAAGCAATTTACATATCATCATGCTTAGGGTCATGTGTAAAAATACTGGGCAGGTCATTATTCAGGCCACCGTGGCTATGCACAGGGCATCTGTGGTCACGGAATGGTTTGATGAGTGTGAAAACAATGTGAACCATATTCTGTGTGTCCTCCAATAGAGTTCCAGACACTTGTAGAATCTAGGTGCATTGAAGCTGTTCTGGCTCGTGGCGGCACAACTCCCTGCGAAGACATTTCATGTCTGTGTTTCCTTTATTTTGGCAGTTACCTGCATGTCTTTGTGCGTGTGATTGTGCAGTACCCCAGGAAGGATTCCATATTTATTACATTCTAGGGAAATCAAAGGGAGAATGCCCCATGGACTAGTCCTCGAGACAAGAGAATCGTGAAACTGACACCCATTTCTCACAAAAAGAGCCCTGGGCACACATCTATATAGAAGTGGATTTGGCCACACTGGAGAGGGAAGAAGACATTTGCCATGAGAGTGTGTGTGCGCCTGTGCATATTGTTCAGCTCGGAGCTTTAGCAGGTAATTGACCATCCAGGCATACACCCATACATAAAGGGAGACATACAGACTGGAATACACAGGAATACCTCACACTCATTCGCACACACATAGACACGCACACTCACAATCCCAACTGCAAGGCATTTACACGGCTCATCATCTGCATATTGTGTGTTAATTCAGATCGCTTCCCGCAGCCGATGTGAAATGTCACCTGAGGGTATCCCACATCCCCGGCTACGGGTATCCATCAGCAATATGCTAATTCGAATCCAATCCCATTGGCTCCATACAAACCCCACCAAAAATAGTTTATGTCTCAACGTTTCCAAACCTGACATCCCTTAATGAATCTCCTTGTGCTGAGGCATTCACTACTGTACACCAGGGTATCCCTGCATTTGCCTAATTAAACAAATTACTTTCCCCGCTCCTATTTCAAATGGGGAAACTTCAAGAGAGCCTACTGGGGCATGTTCCGTTTTGTTGTGATTATGGAGCGTTTGTGAAGCGTGGAACGTGAACAGGCCTGCTTCGTCTGAGCAGGTGGGGGTACTATTGGTGTAAAAGGTCAAGCTCTATCTGAATTGTATGAGTAGTTGTTTTAGTTCTCCCTTGTATCCCGGAGAACGTGACGCGCATGTCAACCAAAAAAAGAAGACAGCGCTAGCATCTTATGCCAAAGAGAATTGAAGGTCATTTGAGAATTAAAGTTGGAAGTGAGCTTTTACTTGGACTATAATTGGTATATGAAGTGCTTAGAGCAAGAGTGAAACGCTGCTTGTTTTAGGGAAGCATTTTGATTCTTTGAGGGTTCGTTAAGACTTTTACCTGATGATTCTTGTACTCAAAGAATCCAATATGAGCAATACAGTTTAGCACATTGGCATTCATGGGCACAAATTACTTGATGTGCGTTGCTCTCAACACCTTACTATAACTCTGTTAGGCCCATTTAAATAATATTGAAATTGCACCGATAGTCAGGAAAAAATGATTCAGGTTGATTAAACATTTGTCAATTGGATGCCAGTTTATTCCATATCTCTGTTTATTGAATAAAATGTTTCTTTGCTGTGTCAGTCTTTCCGGTTCGTTCCACCCATTGTCAGCTCATCCAAGTATAATTTTCATATAATTATTTATTTTAGGATAACCTGAATGTGCATAATCCAGGTTTCTTGGTATTCTAATTCAATCATCTAAGTGGTGTAATTCCCCAATATATCTTGCCTGGCATTTTGGCTTTTATTATTAGATTATTATTATTTTTTTTTTTAAATCTTCCATACCTAGCAACAAAATCAATACCATGTTCTTACTCATACTTGAGAGGAAAGTGGTTTTCGCGTTCTCGTGGCGTCTATCGTCTGCCTCCGCCATTGCCAAAGTGCTGTCAGAGCTCGGAACCCGAGTGAAACATGACAGCAACATTAAGCCGCGCTGGGCCTTTTGTGCCCCCACAAGTTTTATAGTTTTTTCGCACTGCCCCCCCCCCCCCCAATATATCTTCCAAATGAATGAATTAGGATTCCCCCAATGCGGCTCCCATTGCATAATTCGGTAAGCATCGGATGATGCCATTTAAAGTGGCTTGTGGCGGGCTGAATGGCGTTTAATGAGGACTGATATTGACAGCTGGGTCAAGTGGCGGAGGATGTTGGTTTACATTAGGTGGAGTAATGTGTGCGTGTGGTGCCCGGCGGACTAGGCAGATAAATATTATAGAGTGACCCTTCAAACGCTACAGGGTTCCCTGCCCAAAGGACCAGGGGTTGGGGAGAAAATGGTCAAGTGGGAGAAAAGTGAGTAGGCAGGGACAAATGGAAGCCATGGTGTGGGTTTGTGTGTGAGAGAGAATCACTTTATCCAATTTGCATAATTAAGTATTTATCTCGGCAGACAGATCTGTGTATGAACCGCACACCAGATGGTTAAGCTAATATTAGAAAACAGCATTACGTTAAAACAAACTGACATTCCTTCACATATCTGGCTTATTTGCATTCCATGGAAAGTCTAGGATAGGATACCGTAGGTGTTCCAATCAAAGCCTGCTATACATACTACTCATAGTTATGCAAATCTCCCAGTGCTTTATAGGATTGGCCCTGTAAGCTCATCCACCGCCACATACTGTATTCACACACAGGCACGACGTGGGTGGGCTGGGGGGGGGGGGTCAAGGCTGTCCTTCATCCTCTTTGCCTGGTTATGTGTCACCACGGCAGCAGCGATTTTTAAATCTACCCCTCGCGGTCATACAGTATGCTTTGCCTAATTACAGGGATTATGGCTCTATCTGCACTTAGGCACTTCTCATGCAAATTGATATGTGTACTTTGCATGGGCTTTTTCATTTGAATCTCATGATGAATCTGGTTTCATACGAGCATGCTGTTCCGTGCTTATCAAACAAAGAATAGGCTACAGTAGGTTGGGATTCCTTTGTTTTTTTTAGAGGTACATTTTTACTTCCTGGGTCCAAGGTAGACGTTAGCCAATTGTCATTGATTGGTTTGTTTTGGTGTTGTTGTTTTGTGAAATGGGACACATGGCTCGTGTTTGGACATGAAACAGTTTAAGCACCAATAGGCTACAACTGCTACGATGGCCTGCTGAACAGGCTCCCCCCTACAGTATGTCCGCTGAGAATGAAGGCACATCGACTCAAGGACACAATCATTTGTTCTTGGTCTATTCCTTTTTAGTGTGTGGCATTTTATGTCCGTCAAAGGGTCAACCTAACAACAAAATATAATTGCTACAAGGCACACAGAACATTACGATTCCACATTTAGCATCTAATTAATAAAAGCCTTGCCGTTGTTTCTATGTGTGAGAAATGGCTTTAGCCTTGTATTCTTAGCTGATTGTTCTATCCCACCTGGGGGCAATTGGTCCACTGTAGAGTACCATGATAATGTTCCTAATGGAGCTCAGAGGACAATGTAGACCAGCACAGCCTTTATTTTACACCACAATGGAATGAGGAAGGGATTAATCATTTATCATTCAATCCAAACTGCCCCCCCCCCCCACCAATTGTAATTTACCACTTCACCAGCGAGGGAGAATTTAAGCGCTTTTCTTTTTCTTTTCTTCTGAAACCGAGAATACAAAGGATAAAATTACATGAACCTGAAACAAAAGTTTAGTGCTGAAAAAAAAAAGTGCTTGACACGCTCTCTCCCCAACTCTCTACTCTACCCTAAGTTTAGTAGGAAGTGATGGACAACACGAATGCCCCGTCGAATCAATATATGAACCATTGTAAAGTCTGCATTGGGACCGAAGGCTGGGATCAAACATTACAGTGAGACTGATTAGCCCTGTAGACCTTGAGGATAAGAGAGACGGAAAGGGATGGCTACTGAGGATGGCCTTCAATGTGACACACTAGCCATGGAGTGAATTCAATACAGCCCATTGTCAAAAGAAGGGCTTTATTGTAGGAAAAGCTGCGGCCTCGTTTGGGAATCTGGCCGGCCCATTCCATTTCCTTAATAATTGTGTTTGAAGACGAGGGAGGAAAGGGTATAAGAGATACACAGCTTTCTCTCAGAGGAGGAGGCTCTACTCCTTCACATTTTGTTTGTAACAATGTCAGGGTCACGCTGATTCAGGTTATCTGTGTACTTCTTGATTGGACGAGTGGTATCTTGAGACACACATGCACACACCCTTCACCCCTCCCCCCCCTCACACACACACACTCCCTTAACCACTTTCTCACACACACACACACACACCCTCCACTGCCTCCACACACACTCCACTATAGCCCCCCTCCCCACTAGAAATTGTTCAGGCAGTCTTTGAGGTCACAGCTTGCCTTCGATCCCATACGGGAGCTGTCGTGCCACTGGAGAGATTGTCAATTTAGCCATTGATGGATCACCCTGTGAAGTCACCTCCCACTGTCCTCCCCTAAGTCCACCCAGGGCCCGGCTTAAGGCTGTTAGCTGCATGCCTGTGGGAGTGGGGAGACATGATAGGAATGAAACCTCCTCTCTCACCCTGCAGACACCACAGGTTACAGTACACATCCAGGAAGATGAGAAAGAACATGAATTAAGTGCTTGGACATCTGTTGTTTTTCCTAAGGCATCATTTGTATGTATTTACTACGGCGCTGTTCCTGAAGAAGTTATTCATTTTTAGGTATTGGTTGTTTTGGACTTTTTGTGTGTGGCATCAGATCTATTACAACCTCCCTCTCTCACTGCTCCATGAGAAAACATTGGCCCGTCTTTATCCCTGTCCATAATAATCGGAATCTTTACGATCTGAAAGACAACTCAGATGCTTGATACATATAGCCCCTGTGGTATGTCGTCTCCAACCTAAGACGGCAGGACAGTCCAGAATGAGAGGAGTCCGCAGTTAACAGCTGTCATTGAGTGGCTCTGTAATTATTTTCATCCTGGAAAACCACTGAGATTTCAATGGATAGGACATGGAGAGACCTCACAAAAGACTGACTGTGTCAACTGAGAAACATTGCAGGTGCACATTCCCCAGTAGTGCACCCCCACACACACACACACAGCGCATACACTCCCTGATCACTGGCCCTTGTTCAGTGGCATGGGGGACTTGAAGGGGATCCCTTTTCACTGTGATAATGCAGTCCTTTCTGTCTGGTGAGATGGGCAGGAGAGAGAAGTGGAACGGGAGACCCAGGGAAAGGAGCATGTCACTCTGCAGTGCAGCATCAAGCAATGTGGCATGAGATCTCTCTCTCTACAGACCCTCTAAAGGGGACAGTATGTGTGTCTACTCAGTCTGCTGTTTGAATAAAGGCTCATATTAAGTGTGGAGACATTTTAAGTGTGTTAGTACTGCCTTTCTTGTTGACGCTAATTAACTAGATCTTTGGCAATGCACTATACATATTAAGGTTCTAGCCTTTATCAAGGCAACTGCCTTGTTCCCGACACTGTGTGCGCGTGAACTTGGTCGCCTCATGTTCACGCCCCATTCTCAAGTGAACTGCGTAGCTACGTCTGACTGTTCCCCAAATCAAAACTCTCGACACGTTCCAACTCACATCACGGTTCGTCAAGCGCACACGGTGGGTAACATCCCTTGCCATGCATATTCCAAGTCTCCGCCTTTTGTCTTTGCGTAATAGCCTTGCGTGTGATCACTTCCATTTGAAACGTGGGGAGCGAAAGGGAATCAAAGGAAGTTCACTGGGTGCTGTTATTGCAGTTGTAGCGTAGCCACCCAAGCTAATCGAAGCGACACCACACCATTGTTGTGCACCGAGTGTATGCTCAATGAGATTACCTGCTCTCTGTGGGTGCCTGAAGAGCGAGGCATCGAGGAGTTGTCGCCTCCACCACCCCCTTTATTCCCCGTCCAACTTTCTCTCCTCTCCTACCCTCGTCTTTTTATACTCTCCTCTTTCTCTTCACTCCTTCATCCTCATCTTTTCATTTTTATATCGTTCCCCCCCTTCTTTCTCTAATTCAGCGTGTCACGGTATGACTGGCAGGTCCTTGTTTAATAATAATCTCGGGGAGAGCTCCGCGGCGCGACTCAATTAGCTGCTCACTCTACTGTGCGCTCTCGGCGCGCGGGCAGAACGTGAGCTTTCTGTTAACCGGCACGTGTATGGGTGCTACGCTACACATGTGCTGTAGCTACGCTAGGCAGCACCATTCCCCTGCTTGTGTAGACTAGAGTAAACATGAAACTAGCTGAACATTGTCCTAAATATATAGGGACAAAGGGACATCCTCATTTATGTACATCTGGGCTAAATGGTGCCACCATACTTGTATGTCTTGGGGACTGTCCTAGAAAACGTCATTGTGGGGGTGGGGTGTTGAGTGACCCCAACCATCCATGGGCATTTATTGACCCAAAGGGGGGGGGGGGGGGTAGATGGAAGGGAGAGAGTGCAAGAGAGGCTTGAACGGTGCCAATCTGCACGTAGCCTGTATGAGTGCTACGCTAGCTAGCATCTTTCCTGTGGTATATAGGTATCCCTCCCTACCCACATGACTACAACACCCAATGCTATCTATGCTAATTAACAGAGCTGGGGGGACTCCTGTTTTACCCTTGAAGTGTGTGTGCGTGTGCATGCATGTTGAGGGAAGTGTGTGCCAGAAAAAATGTGTGTGCATGCCCGAAGGAGTGGACCAGCAATTTTTAAACTCCTTGTGTACTTCTCGATTTATCAGATCAATCTCTCAACAGTTTGCTAAACCACTTGCATCTGATACTGTTGTCCATTTAGATATGATAGATGTTGCTATAAATATGAAATGCATTTAATCCCATTTTAATTTACACATTTGAATAATTTGTGTTTTTCATCATGCAAGTAAACATAACCGCTAGAAGCCATAATTTGTATTAATTCATGCGTTTTACCCCTTGGATATTAAACTGCAGCAAAAAATGACGTTAGACAGGAAGAATATGCAATTTGGAATACATAAATGACCTAAGTTTATCATGAAGGTTCAAGCTACTGCACTCCAATAAAGTAGGTGTATATGTCATGTGAAGAGGAGGAATCTTAAGTCAAACAAGTTTCTATAAGGGTACAGCAGTTGTGAACGTAGCTTTGTTGCCTAGGCTACCTCTCACACTAAGCAGGAGAACGAGACAAAAGTTAAGAATCCTCTTGTCCTTACTTGGCTTAGCCTCGCACTCGAAAAACAAAGATATTGCCACATTTCTCATAAGCATGCAGAGTTCATAAATGCAACGCAGGTTCTCATCCCGAGACAATATGGGCTTAATGTCAAATGTATTATCCATTATTATTTTTTGCTGCCGAAAACGACTCGTCCTCTCAGTCCTGCTGTTGAATATACAATCTGTGTGGTGGAGAGGGAAAGAGGTGTGTCCTAAATGGCACCCTATTCCCTATATAGTGCCCTACATTTGTCCAGATCCCTATGGGCACTACATATGAAGAGGGCGCCATTTGGGATGTGGTCGGACTGTGAGTGAGCGTATGGTAGTTTATTCTCTGTGTCGACTGATTGAGGTCAGAACAGATTAAGTGCTTTTCATTGTCAGTTTGAGGTCCGGGTTTCCATTGACAAACATTACCAGATGGGATCCTCACCCGCTGGTGTTCGCTCCAATACACTGTTTATTGGCAATCCACATCATATTGTGGCTAAAGATACTATTATCCTTTATGTGGTGATTGTCATCAGGAGGGTGACATCACTGGCGTGAGTTATGCTGTGTTTACTCTGCTGTCTGTGCTCACAATAGCACAGTTGATACAATTCACTTGAGGCTTGGATGCCTTTTCAGGCTGGAACATTGCAGGTTTTCCCTATTCATTACAACATACAGTGGATTTAGATAGATTTTTTTTTGTAAACCCTGTGGTCTTTGTCATAGGAAAACCTCAGGATAATATACTCCCAAAATGTTATCTTTTCAGGATTAGGAAAAGGTTTGGGTTGGTTTACTATCACCTCTGGAAAGGCCTATTGGTCCAATCCAGCCTTTATATATATATATATATATATATATATATATATATATATATATATATATATATATATATATATATATATATTTTTTTTTTTTTTTGGCGGGGGGGTTGAATTAAAAATACTTAAAAATGAAAACTATAGAAATTATAAGGGACCTACATTCATACAGTTTCTTGCCTGTGTCCAGCTATCTAATAATCACCTGAAATGAAAGCTAGGCATTCCCGAAAGGATGCTGGATCGAATCCCTGAGCTGACGAGGCAAAAATCTGTCATTCTGCTCCTGAGCAAGGCAGTTAACCCACTGTTCCCTGGGTGCCGATGACGTGGTTGTCGATTTAAGGCAGCCCCCCCCCCGCACCTCTCTGATTCAGAGGGGTTGGGTTAAATGAGGAAGGCACATTTCGTTTGAATGCATTCAGTTGTACAATTGACTAGGTATCCCCCTTTCCCCTAGAGGACATCTTTTTGGCTAATTTTGACAGTGAGGAAATATAACACGTTTTTAGTGTGGCCCACTGGATCTCATTGAAGACCGAATGCGGCCCCTGGGTCTAAATGAGTTTGACACCCCTGGCCTAGATCGTAATAAAGGTCTGTGGAGGTCCGGTTGAATGGCATTTTAAGTGACTTCCCTTAGTCATGCAGTCACAGAACGTTCAAAGTAGATAGATACAGACAACATTCTTTCTTGTCTGAAAAATGAAAGATTAAAATACCAACAAGAGAAAGGAGACAAGATGTTGACACTGTGAGGTGAGTCTTACTGTCTCATTTTACAGGGATGCATTTATCCTTCCTGTGTGCAGTCAGTCAGGTGTTGCTGGTTGATGCCATCTGCTGTGTGTCAGTGGTCCATGGGAGAAAAGGCTGTTCCTTTTCTCCCCTCACACAGGCAAAACATATATATATTTCTTTACCTCAATTAAACTTTGTGTCTAGGCTGAGGTAAGAATAGTATTGCCAAATCTGGAGGTTTGTGTGGGTGTCTCTGTCAATGTGTGTGTCTGGGTGGGTTGAGGAGGCCGAGGGGGTGTTAGTTTTGGCTGATAACTTCCCCAGAGCAACACTGAGGCACACGGGGGTTGCAGCCAGGGGAAAGAGGGGGGAGATGAAAGGAGAGGAAATAGACTAACAATGTCGATGTGACGGCTAGCTGAACAAAGCCCAGATTTCTCTCTCTTGCTCTTTTACTCTCCCTCTCGCTTGTGAATCACCACTAACAGCAGTAGCCTCCGACTCCCTAGGCTGTCTTCCGGCTCTGGAAGAGCGCTCAGACCATCTGACAAAGTCAGCAGTTCGCAGATGTGAAGCCGGACATATAATTCAACTGAGTTTACATGTGGAGCATAAAAATGGAAAACATACTTTCCCCCCTATTCAGTCCTCAATATTACTGGATTTTAAGATCCGGTGGCATTCATTTCACTGTATTAGTGATCTTTGATTCTATATCAACAACATTTTTGTCAAATGGACTTCAACTCGTGAATTTTTTTCCCGAGAGTAATTAAGTAATTGAACCACACTCTTAATTATTCCTGATATTCAATTGAGTCGAAGAGAAATTGACCTCCACATTAACTATAATTTGCTTATTGGAGGGGAGTATCACGCTCTGACGACCCTGAATAGCCACCTTCTCTTTTTTTTTCATCTTGTTTTTAGGTCTACTACGGTTCGGCACTTTAATGCATGGAGTATCGTTTAATTAAATTAATCCTTCGTTGGATGGAAAAGTCACTTCACCTCAAAGTTCCAAGTGTGTGAATCAACAGTTAATGGGAGTGTCGCTGAGACTCACTTTCATATGTTGCTCCGCTGTGTGGTTGCACTGTGAATATGTAAGGTGAGCCACTGTCACAATTTGTCTTGCTAACAGTCCCCAACCATGCATGGGCTATATCCAATTAATTAATTCAAAGGCGCAATTCACAGCTTTTGCAGTTTCAGGGCAAGAGCTAGCGAGGTTTAGTTGTTACTCAGGCAGTCGATGTAGCCCCAGCCATTGACGTTGCTGATTTTGTTCTCCTGTAATTTACCTTGGGGCTAATTCACAAATTCTCTGATGCAGAAAGAGCTTATTGCCTCCCTTGGCACAGCCGGCTGCTAAATTGACAGGTGAGGCACATATTTGAGCGTGTCGCCAGTGCTGTCAAGCCTTACTCACTTCCCCTATACTGGTGAGCTTGGTGTGTTGCCAGATGTGGAAAGGTAAGTGTCGATGGAGAGGAGTGGGAGCAAAACAAATGGTCTGTTTTCACTGGCGAGTAGAATGGCTGACCAGACCTTGCTTTTTTCCCCTATTAGACGAACTCATGTGATTTGTGTGATTGGAAGGGCCAGTCAATCTAGGATCCACTGAAAAACACCTGTAACTGGAGAGCTAACCATGTTTAGTTTGGTGTATGGTCTTCCACGACAAAGCATTTCATGTGAGGAATTTTTAGACAAATCAAAGGTTCTATGGAATCGGAACACATAATTGGGAATGAACTATGACATTTTTTTTCTGCATTGCAAAGCGGGTTTGAGTAAATGTCTACGTGTATGTATTTTTGTTTTCGCTTTGTTTTATTAACTGCAATTGTTCAAAAGCACATCTTGCTCAGTGTTGTCTGATAATTGTCTCTGAGTAGGTCCCTTAGATTTGAATTGCCTGAGGATATATCTAAACTTAATTTACTCATAATCCTAGTTCTCACTTAAAAATAAACAATTATTTATACTGAATGGAACATTTTAACCTTTCGGTCACTTTTGATGTAGGCCTACCCCTCATAAACAGTCTTGGGATGCCACAGGTGACACAATCTCATTCGCTGTAAAGCGCAAGTGGGCGTGACCGCCTCCCTCTGCTCTAATCAAATAACAACCACATGATTCATGCACTAATTAATCACCCGCTTTGTGGGCCGAGCAGATCCAGCGACATGGGGAAGAGAGACAGACGTTCGATGTGTTGAATCAGCGCTTTTCTCCATCCCTCTCTCGTTAATTCAATTCCAATCAGAGCTCATTTGAATTGGCCGCCCTCTGATTTGGTTTGTGTAGTTTGCAGCTGGAAACAAAATACTGTATTTCATCATGATATTTCCTCGTACTTTGTATTTATTTGGTGTATTTTCCAATCCGGGCTTGATTTGAGATTGCATATTTATCACAAATCATCGACTGTGTGCATGCTGGTGCTTTCGGAAACTGTCTGACAGTAGAGAAGGTTGAATAATTGCACAAGCCAGCATAGGGACTCTCTAGGCTCGGAAAGCCAGACCCTAGGCAACAGTGAGTCTGGGATGAATGACGGACTCTTTGTTTACTTCGAAAAGACAGAGAAAATGATCAGACGGACAACTCTCTCAACAAATCACGAGGCAGACATTCCAGAACATCACAAAAACCTTTTGTAGTGGTTTTAGTGAAGGTAGTTGATGCAAACTAGCCACTTGCGAAATGCACTCATAAAAACACCGCCATCTTGCTTGCTACTGTTTTGTGTCGACGGGATGTGAGCGACAAGCGGATAAGGCAGTGATGAAGGCAGTGATGAAGGCAGTGATGTATGCAGTGACTGATCTGTACAGATGTGAAGCCAGAACGTTGGTACATTGTGGGAGGCAGCCCTTCTTTTTAGAGAGACGATGGACAATTCCAACAGTACAAGTCGTTTATCTCCATTATGACAGCCATTTACACAAACAAACTCTCCAATCTTAATGTTTGCAGTCGTTGACCCCTTCCATCTGACAATTTTTCTGTTTCTTGGGCGATCAACTGAAATGCCCCAAAGGCCCTGTTTTGATATTAATGATGACTTTTAAATGTCATTGCTAGTCTGCTCTGTCTGAGCTGAAGTGCCCTGTGGCTCGGAGGGAGTACAGGAAGAAGGGTCGGAGAGAAGGAGGCCTGGGCTGGTTTTCAATGACCCCAGGGCCTCAGTGACGCTCTACATGCAAGCCCTCTTGAGAACATGCAATTTCCCCCAATTACTTAAGGAAATCCGCATTCAATGCCCACAATCAAACTCCTCTTTTGGTTTTCAATTTGCGGCCTCGGAGTGATTTGAAAGCTCGGGAAAGAGCGACATTATTTCCAATGACCTTTCCAATGCCCTTTTTGGTGAGTAATTGAGGTGTTTAAATATTTATTTGTGAATTATGGCATGTGTCTGTAGAAATGACTTGCTCCTCTCTGTAGATTCACCGTGAATTAACACTTTTGGAATGCGTTGAAGTAAAGACATCTTAGTTGACCTTAACGTTTTATCAAGCGAGTTCTCCCACAATTCTACTTTTATTTTGCGTATTCAGCAGAGTGCTCGTCAAGAGACTTATCTTGGGGGGAAATCTCAGGAGGATGAGTACAACAGGATATTCCTCTCGAGTATTAGAGAGAGAGGGAGTGGAACAGGATAGAACTGAGAGCTTAGATATGAGGAAGGACTCCATCTTGCTTTTAGCTCGATGGATGTGTGGACTTAGATAGCGATACAGGCAGGATGCTGGTGTTGGTAGCCGGGGAATCTGGTTATTGCTTACATTAGCGGCTAAGGGAATCTGTCTCCCAAATGTATTTGTGTGGCTTCGTTTCCTTGTTTGTTTTAATGTGGGAGGAAGATATCACTTCGCTGACATGCTGTGTCGTTACCTTGTCTTTAGGTTACAGAGTGAGTGTCCCTTTTTAAGATCCACAAGGGATGTTGAGGTCATTCTAATAGCCCAGTCAGTTGTCGGTGGACAATCAGGGGAGTACAAAAATCGGATCTATAAAAAAGTGTGTCAAAATAATTCTCAACTTCTTATTCAGACCTTATAAATACAATTAGAGAAGACTTTTAAGTGTATGCTGGTGTCTTTGTATACTTTCATGTTGAGTTAGCATAGAACGTATGGCTTAGGCTGTAGTAAGCGTTTGCTAGTTTTGACTCCCGTCTTCAAGTATAACATGAAAACACCATTAGCGTTCCCTTTCTCAATGTTGGTCTATCATACCTGTTGGTAATTGGTTCTGGCCAACTTTTGAAGCTGCATATGTCATGACGTTTGATTATAGTTGTGTGTGTGTACACTGTGTATATAGAAGTGTTACCAGTGATGCACAAGTGAAAACCTATTTAAAAAAAAGTCTGTCTTATGAATTGCTTTGATTTCAAACAACCAAGGATGGCATATTCTGTTGCTTAAAATTGCACATGGATCAATTTGTTCTTCTTGCCTTGTAGAATAACTACTGCACTTACTTGACCCAGTGAATTGAAACAGATCAATGGTACTCGGTAGAGCAAAAACTCATGTTTAGGCAAGCTATTCAGCTAAGCATAGGATGAAACTTCAACAGACCTCCAATCTGCTTATAAATTGATGTTGTGTTGCATTTTGAGCATGATCTACTCCATAGCAAGAGAATATGAAACAGAATGTGGAATAAATACGATAAAAATGAAATGATTTATTGATTTCAAGGATTGCGGGGACAAAATGGCATTTTCAAATTCCGTTTGGTACTTTGTACATACCACCCGCCTATGATAGTACGTACCAGCATTTTGACATTCTCAGTGCATATGTTTAGGAGAAGACGTGTCTATGGTAACCATTCATGCAATGGGATGTACCTTTTTGATAGAACTATGAAAATACTGTGCCATCTTGTTTTTTGGTCTACATTTGCTTATTTATTGTTTTACAAAATGAATGGTGTCCTCCTTTCCACATACAGTGCATTCTGAAAATTATTCAGACCCCTTGACTTTTACCACATTTTGTTATGTTACAGCCTAATTCTAAAATTAATTAAAAACAATTCCTCAGCAATCTACACAGAAATGCCTTATTTACATAAGTATTCAGACCCTTTGCTATGAGACTCAACATTTTGTTCAGGTGCATCCTGTTTCCATTGATCGTCCTTGATGTTTCTACAACTTGATTGGAGTCCACCTGTGGTAAATTCAAATGATTGGACATGATTTGGAAAGACACACACCTGTCTATATGAGGTCCCACAGTTGACAGTGCATGTCAGAGCAAAAACCAAGCCATGAGGTCGAGATAATTTTCTGTAGAGCTCCGAGACAGGATTGTGTCGTGGCACAGATCTAGGGAAGGATACCAAAAGATGTCTGCAGCATTGAAGGACCCCAAGAACAGAGTGGCCTCCATCAGTCTTAAATGGAAGAAGTTTGGAACCACCAAGACTGGTCCTAGAGTTTGCTGCCCGGCCAAACCAAGCAATTGCGGGAGAAGGGCCTTGGTCAGTGAGGTGACCAAGAACCTGATGGCCACTCTGACCGAGTTCCTCAGGGGAGATGGTTCTCCTTCTGTAAGGTTCTCCCATCTCTGCAACCCTGCACCAGTCAGGCCTTTATGGTAGAGTGGCCGGACGGAAGCCACTCCTCAGTAAAAGGCACATGACAGCCCGCTTGGAGTTTGCCAAATGGCACCTAAATACTCTGACCATGAGAAACAAAATTCTCTGGTCTGATGAAACGAAGATTGAACTATTTAGCCTGAATGCCAAGCGTCACATCTGGAGGAAATCTCTACAGTGAAGCATGGTGGTGGCAGCATCCTGTTGTGGGGATGTCTTTCAGCGGCAGGGACTGGGAGACTAGTCAGGATCGAGGGAAAGATGAATGGAGCAAAGTACAGAGAGATCCTTGATGAAAACCTTCTCCAGAGCGCTCATGACCTCAGACTGTGGTGAAGGTTCACCTTCCAACAGGACAACAGGAGCTTGGACTTGAACCCGATCTAACATCTCTGAAGGGACCTGAAAATAGCTGTGCAGCAACGCTCCCCATCCAACCTGACAGAGCTTGAGAGAATCTGCAGAGAAGAATGGTAGAAACTCCCCAAATACACGTGTGCCAAGCTTGTAGCGTCATACCCAAGAAGACTCGAGGCTGTAATCCCTGCCAAAGGTACTTCAACAAAGTACTGAGTAAAAGGTCTGAATACTTATGTAATATTTCAGTTTTTTTTGCAAATTAGCCAGACATTTCTAAAAAAAAACATTTTTTTAATTTTCTCATTAGGTATTGTGTGTTGATTGGGGGGGGGGGGGGACAATTGTATCAATTTTAGAATGCTGTAACGTAACAAAATTTGGAAAAAGTCAAGAGGCCTGAATACTTTCCAAAAGCAATGTACATGGGTCTTTTTTGCTTTAAGTGTCTCTCGCTCTGCTACTTTGAAAATAGTGCCCTCAAGTATTCTAGATAGATAGGTGCATGATATTGAAATTTAACAAGCTTACCTGGCAGTGGCTTATCAAAGATTCTTCTTACAGAAGATTCATGCAACAACTCTCATGTATCACGTTAAACATCTTGCTATACTACCTCTTCATGGCCTTGTTTTCAACACATGTAATAGAAACTTCACTGGCCAATCAAATGTATGTGTGTCCTTTCTCTTCCATGGTGCCCGGTGGTTAATCAGCCATCAATTATTTGAAAGTAGAAGTGTAATAAGATCCAGATCACTGAGAGGTAGAGAGGGATAGAGAGAGACTTCCATTAAGTACACATACTGGCTGTCTATCCCCCTTCCAGCCGATGATAAATGCCTGCAGTACACATTGTCCAGTGTTGGCGCTGCAACACAGACACTTCTGTTAAGGGGTGTTTATGAAAATCCATAACTTTCACGGTCCCCCATGGTCACTCAGCCCAGCGTTTACGTTTCCTACTCATTTTTCATTCCCACTGTAAACACCAAACCCCTGGAGTCTCTCCACTGTTCGTCTGGCGAGAGGCAAAGCAGAAACGTCCGAACAGACAGACAGCAGGCTCTGGTCTCTTACCATTGGGCTGCCTGTGGTGAACAATTACAATACTGCCAGAGGGCAAGCAGCTAGCCACTCGTTTACCCCCTTGCCACCTTCCCCTGTTAAGTGGGCGTGGCCACCTCCCTCAGATCTAATTGAATAAAAACACGATGATGCGGTAATTGTGTGGTACATATGGACGTTATAGTCAGGCCTCTTTTCTCTCTTTTTCTCTCTCTCTTTTTCTCTTTCCCTCCATCTCTCTCTCTCCTCTCTCTATTCGTATTGCTGGTTGGATGGTCATCATGAACACAACTAACATGCTCCCCACCTACTCTTTGACGATCTTGATCGCCATATCTCTCCGTCTCTCTCCGTCTCTCACATAACCTATAGCCATGTTATTGTCTCCCACCCCCAACGAGGGCCCTGTCAGCTCAGCTTCTTACCTCCCAATATCTGACCTGTGACCTTTGCTCTAATGTCACCATCTCTTTGTCTATCTATCGGTCTTTCTCGCTGTTTTATCTCACTCTAATGGTTAAGATATTAGGTTGGCTATTGGGAGACCCAGGTTCGATTCTCACCAGGCACACGTGTCCCACATAGTAAATATACCCACTGTTACGCAGTGTTTGCTGACGTTATTTTCTCTTTATGTACCCACAGCTTTCAGTCGAGCGCCCATTCCCATGGCTGTGGTGAGGAGGGAGCTGTCGTGTGAGAGCTACCCCATCGAGCTGCGCTGTCCGGGCACTGACGTCATCATGATCGAGAGTGCCAACTACGGCCGCACCGACGACAAGATCTGCGACGCA
Organism: Oncorhynchus clarkii lewisi; assembly: GCF_045791955.1. Lineage (NCBI taxonomy): Eukaryota > Metazoa > Chordata > Actinopteri > Salmoniformes > Salmonidae > Oncorhynchus > Oncorhynchus clarkii. The sequence continues at coordinate 36,492,126 of NC_092167.1, read as the reverse complement.
GACCCGGCACAGATGGAGAACACGCGCTGCTACCTGCCAGATGCCTACAAGATCATGTCCCAGAGGTGAGAATCTAGAACTGTACATCTATGTTTCTGCCGGTGAGCATCTAGAACTGTATATCTACGTATGGTCTCTACATTACTATGAATAGATTGTCTGTGCTTGGTAATGCTCAATGACACCGGCCCCAAAAACTGCCGTTGCAATTTTGGCTACCTTTTATTGAGTCTTTGTCTGGAGTTCATAGACCAGAGTGGAGGGGATTTCATGAATGAACTTTGTCTGTTACGGGGGAAACAAGTCCCCATTGAAAATAATAAGCAATTCCCCTATGTTGATAATTGGTGTTCCATTTGTAATTCCTGAATTACGTTTAGTTGGATATTGATTTGATTGAGACTCTGAGGTGATTGCCACTTATATTACAGGTGCCTCTCGCTGTTATCGATTTCCGTTTTTCTCAAATGAGATGAAAGGTGCTACATACATAGTCCTGGAAGTGTATATTTGGGACATATACACTTTTGAATCCGGTGTATACGATACACTTGATATGTTTTATTACAAGGGGATTTTATGAGTAGGACGTGTTTGGGTATTAAGTTTTGTTTAGAGATCGGAATTACGATGATGTCTTCTGCAACGGACCACCTTTGAAGAAATCCAATATGAAACACTCTTTTGGTTTGCTGTCCGGCAGTGAATCGATCCTTGTGTTCTCAGTAGAATACGTTAAGAATTCCAACGAGTCTCGAAAATTCTCAGATCGAATGCAATAAATCCCCGTCTTGGGTGTAAATTCATACCACCTATACATTTTTGCCTGTGATGGGAAATCAATGTTCATTTGAAATCATTTGAATACATTAAATCTTATTTGTCTAAATAAATATGACCTCGGTGAGCTCCCCTGCCAGACCTAAGCGCGTTGTGTAGAGTTATGGCTACGTTGTGGAGAAATCAGGAAACGGAGGCCGATTTGTCAGTGCAGACAGAGTGTATACAGCACTTTGACAGTGATATAAGAGAATATACACATCATCTGATGATTTACATTCTGTAAATGTGCACACCATACAGGCTTTGAGCATACATGCAGCTAATGTGCTCTATTTAAGAAAAGTAAGCACAGTCATTGTTATTTTTTGGAATTTGCTATGACTATCATTATACACCGTGTTGGGTTACTAAGTACTCGGAATGGTTGTCTGTAAAAAACATTTTCCATAGATACACAGCATGACTTGGTTCAAGCCCTCTTTAAAAGCTGCAGACATGCACCAGGATTTGTAGCTGTTGTCGCGCTCATGTTGTCGTGAATAAGTTACGAGCACTCCAACGAGATAAGGTTTATCTAAATTGCTTTTCAGTGTTGACACGTCCCCGTTTTCCAAACCCAGTGTTCCCTTTTGAGAATACTAATGACGTTCTGCACATTATCTAACTGCCTCTCCCCTCCACTCTGTGTATGGCATGACAAAGGTGAGATACACACTAGTGTGAGAAGTATGGATAAAAAGGTAGGTCTTAACACCACTGTCAGATAATTGATCCGGCCCATAGCATCTCCCTCGTTCTCCCTCCTGCACCACCCACTCAGAAGAGTAATCCCTGCCGGAATGAATCGAACTGGAGATGAGGAAGAAACGGAACAACAACAAAAAAGACAACCAGGGGGAAAAAAGAACAGCACCAGGGAACTGCACTTTTCTCTTTAGCATCATGTGAATAGGGATGCGCTAAGGGTTAGTTAGCACGTAGGAAAGTGCGACGGTCACGCGATGCCCCCGGCTGCAACAGAGCGGGTACAGCTATTGCTAGGAACCCGGTAACTAAGCTCATTAGAAGACAAAAACAGGAATAGAATCAAAACAAACAACAATTCAGAAAACTGTCGCTTCAAAGACGACAGAGGTCGACACGAGATGAAAAATGGGCCCCAAAACTGCTCGCTCTGCGTTTTTGTTTGGTGGATTTGTCTGATGTCGCTGACAGGATAATGTGACAAATACACACAGAAGAAGAATGGACTGTTCAGCACACCGATGCCGACTTTGAGATGCTTCTGAGCATTTGTCATTTTTCTTTGAGCTTTTTCCTGATTACAATTGACTGCCTTTGATCAGATGATCTAAGTATTGCATAACAGTAAGTACATTTAACTTAGTGTTTAGACTAAGCTTAGATGTTATAACAAATAGAAAACAGCAGTGATTGTTTTCATGTCTATCTTTAGGGGTATGAATGAAAAGTATGTTGGTTACTTTCATGTTGTTGGCTATTGGCTTCGTACAGAATGTCCTCCAAACAGAATGGGCACTGGGACTGAGGCACACTTCCCTGATATTTGATATCCTACTCTGTAGAGACTACCCCTCCCCCTTAGTGAAATGTTTCTCCTTTGGGATTTTCTTACATTTTTTTGCCAGCCCATGAGCCACCTGTCTTTCCTGCTGGCATGGTCTGGGCGGGTATCACTCTGTCAGACTAAGCTACAGGCTAACATCCATCACGAGGAAATACCCATCCATATCACCAAGCCTGCTATCAGTCAGTACACATTTGGTCAGCGCAACTCCCTTTTCCTTCCCCTCCCCCTAACTATTCAAAAAGGGCCCCATTTGATATTCAGAAGAATGGAATGACCTCCCACCACACAAAGAAAACCAGAAATGGTTGCTTATCAGCATACAGAGGCTCCTCCAGCTAGGTGTTTGGTTCCATTAGTCTTTTAAGCGAGTTCTAATATCTCCTGCCTGAGTGATAGCGAGCCGGTGAGTGCCGTAATGCATCTCAAAATGAAGGCGGTCTTCCCAACGTGCCCCCGACAGGATGAATGGCTCTGAGTCATTACTGATGCTCTCGCATGCAGCGGCCATTACGTGTCTGGAAAATCACAGCCACTCAAAGACGTGTCACCTGTGTGTGGCACCGGGTTACAACTGGAAGGTGGATAATGATATTGTAATTCAAACATATGCCACCAGGACTCATTTGGACGTAATTGGCAGCAATTACCATACTTCAGCCCACCTACTCTTCCCAATGAATTTTAGCTGGCAACTAGCTCTGTATATTGAGTGTTTCGGGAGTTATCTACATGCGGTTTATTGTTTTGGAGCCTCTTGAAATCTCTCCTCAATAAACTCTGCAGTGAAGCTAGATTATTCCTCAGAAGTGCTTCCGCCCGTCCTCTACAACAGCACGGTGCTATCATATCAATCGGGCTTGATCTCGTCGACGCACGTGCGACGCGCCGTACTTCAAAAAACGAGCGACGGCGATATCGAACAACACCCTCCACCGTTTTCTCATCAGCGGCCCAGCGCCTGTCGTCTTTTGTGTTCCCCCTCTCTTTCCCTGAGGCGTCGTGGCCTTCACGGCTAGTAATTACCGGCAATATCAAAGTCGTATATCACCCCGCATCTCTGCAGACCTCTCCGGGTACCTTAAGGGAACGCCTGATAGGAAGAGAAAAGGGTCAAAAACGAGACCCCCCCCCCTATCCCCTTTTCTCTGAACTTTTCTCCCCATCTCTTTCTCTCTGTCTACGAGGCATTCGGTCTGCTGATTCTCTCGACACGTTCAAGTGTCTGGCCTTTCATCAGCTAAGTGCAGTGTTGTGTCTGCTCCCCGGGTTGAGGCAAACACGGAACATTTGAAATAATTGCAGGCTAAAAACATGACATTTTGAAGGAAAATATGTTTTTGTAGCAAAAGTGATTCGTGTGTGCTGTGATTTTTACACGAGTTCCCAGTCATTTACCGGCAGGTTGAATGTCATGGGTATTGCATTGTATACCACTTGGGATTGAAGCTACAGATCTTCAGTCAATAGTTAATTTTCTTTTACAAGTACACCATAATAGTTTTTTTTTGTTGCCTTCATTCACTTTGTCATACTAGAATGTATGAAACGGAACAAAACTAAACGTATTACTTCAAATTCCTCAATGTAAAAGCAAACTATCAAAGATAAGAGAGCTCGAAGGGGGGAGAGAGAGAGAGAGCATATGAAGTAAAAATCCTACTCCCTCCCCGTTGATCTTAACATCCGGTCGAGTTTCCTTCATTCTTGGTATTTGACCTGCTTCACAGGGTTTAAGGATTTGATAAGATATTTATTTAAAAGAGAGAATATTAGCTGAAGGTCCCTTTCAGTTCCAATGCCCTTCCTCATCCAAATCCCTTGACTTAACTGTCGTATGCGTACATTTCACCAGCTGGATAGGCAGACACTCAGTGTATATTACAACACTGCAAATATCCAACCAGGTGGCAAGTAAATGTAAAAAAAAGAATAATAATAATCCGGCATTCATTTGTTTTGGCATTCCTGTTTTTCAAGTCACATGTTGATGCACATTTTGCATTGGTTCCTTGATCTATGATTTTTGCGTTGTTTCAGCCAATGCTTATAATGGAATACATGTCACGTGACTGTACAATTTACTCTTAATACATGTTTGGGGGGTATTCATGGTCTGTGGTTACCATCAGTGGTGGAATCCATTAAATGCTAGTCATATTTTGAGGAGAGAAAGAACACACCACTAAAGCACAAACCAAGTGGAATGTCCTTACACAGAGTGTTTAGTGTCCCTAGTTGCCCCCAACAACCAGCTAGAGAGTTCAGCCAGGCACAAAATGATTCTACATCCAACTGCCTTGTATCCCATTACGTATTCATCCTCCCGCGTATTACCACTTCTGATACTTCTCATCTTTTTCTCATAAAAGTTTGGCCGTTTTGAGTTTTGGTGGTATGGAATAGATGAGGAAGCATGGTGTAACAGGAGTTCGCCGAGCTGAAACGGGATACTGTCTCATCTAAGATCAATTGGCTGTCTCTGAGGGAAAGTCACCTTATTAAAAAAAGGCTTTTGGCATTTTGCAACACCCTAACTCATGTTTTTAAAGGGAGGTGTCCCAGTTCATGCGTTGCAATGCACTGTTTGGTTGGTAGTAGATAATTGGTATGTTTGCATTTTAAATAGATTATGACCCATGGATACAACAGCATATGTGATTTTGGTTGATATACAGTATGTAGTTTGGCTTGGTGTTGAACTTCCTATATAAATCAAATCTTGAGAGTCAATTATTCGGCTAAGATGTGCTAATGCATGAATTTAATCTCTGAATAAAGAATATCTTAGATGTGGTTCTCGCACACACACCCGCAGGGTTATTTTCAGAAAGAAATCACCAGCCTCCAGTTTGCGGAGTTTGTATTTTGCCCATGTTTTCTATTGAGGACATTGTGTGCTGTATGAGGTCTGTATAAGACCAACAGCAATATTTGTGTTAAGTTTATAAGGCAGAGCAGTTTGCCTCTGCCAAACCTGTCCTTACTCATACATGTCTTGCAGTGCCGACAAACTATTAATCAAGCTATTCCCCTCGGAACCATGGTTGTGTTGATCACCTGTCAATTATAGATGCCATCAACCACCGCATGAGATGATGGCCCGTTGTGAATACCAAAACAAATGTGAGATAATGAAATTGAGCCAAGGGAGGTTTTCTGTGACTACAACCAGTAATAAGTAAAAGGGTCATGCTAGCGAGAACAGCTCTTGACAGAAAAAGTCCTATCCCCTTTGGAATACAAAGAACATGCAAGCAATAAAATGAATTCCAAAGTCTGATGATTACTTAAGGAATATAAGCCCAATTTCCATCTGTGCATGTTTTTGATGTGCTGCCTTCTCACAGGAAAAAGGAAAACAATATTTGTTTTCCTTTTTCTTCCCCTATGGATGAAGTCACCCGACATTCATTATCCCCTCTCGTTTTTCATCCCCGCCTGCCTCCATTCTCTCCATCCGGCTTGATAAGAACCTGCTGCATTTCCATTTGGCCAATTGGGTACAGTAAATTCAGCCTGGCAGTCTAACCTTCCAGCCAACGGGCAAGGCCAGGTCATAGACCAGACGAGACTTAATGGTGATTAAGAAAATAAGGGCCTAAGCTGGCAGTGGATTTTTTTGTTGTTGAGTTTTCCTATGCAGAGCAGATTGATAACTCTCAAAGGATAGAGGGAGAAAAAGAAAGAGGATTGAATCCAGCAGCCGGGCGGTTTGAGAATCCCTGCAGTTTTTGCAGTTGTTTTCCAAATGCCCTCTGGGTTTCCGTATGCCCCCACAAGTTGAAGTAAAAAAAAAATATATATGAATTTGAGAGGTTTTAACTTTTCAACTGTTACCTGTTCTCCTCACGAAACCCCGGCATAGCTCAGGCCTTACGTGGTAGAATGTCAGATGAATAGCCTTGCACGGTGCGGTCACTGGCTAAACATGTGTCGTAATGGAATGAAAGTAAATGGTCGGGAGGAGGAGGACTCAGTCCATTTGTCAGCTGTGGGATTGGGTTTCACTTGGATGCCCCAGAACAGTAAAGAAAGCGCTAATTCAGATTGGGGGTAGTTGGTCAAATGGCACACTGGAAGCAGACTCCGCTACCACCTGATGTTTTCCTCCTTCGCTCAGAAATCCCTCTGTTGTTTTTCCCTTCCGTCTTCCCTCTTGTTCTGTTCTTCTCTTAATTGTCAGGCTAGAGTAGACACCTATTTGATGTCTACTACAGCGCGCCGCTTCCAACTCAAAGAGAAAGTGCCGAAGGGGGCAATTTCTCTGTCGTCTTATGTAGGAGTGGGCGGCCGACTTCGCTTGACCTTTGGGTAACATTACGTTGATCCATCCTCGCCTCGGAGATAAAACATCATCGTGCTTTTCTGATTGATGTCTTGTCTCTACATCATTACCAGTCCTTTTACATTCTCTGTTACTCCCTTGCCTGCACCCTGCCCCCAAAAATAACTTTCCCCTGATGTAAATTCCTTCACTAATCACTTGCGCTGAGGGCTATTTAATTGAAATTGATGAGCGAGCGGTGGAATGGTAAAATTCACCTGAAAAACTATGCCCCTATGAATCAGGCTCCAGGTGTCAGACCAGGCTCCACATTTCATTACACCACAACCGGGTGATTTTTAAACCAGTCTAAATTAGCTGGGTAATGAAAGCCTCTCCTTGTTTGTACCATATTTTACATCATCTGTATAGAACTAGGTAGACATGGGGGCGGGAGGTGGTTTGGAGGGAGGTTAGAGGGGCTGAACTAGTTAATTTTCTTGGGAATTACCTCACCCGTAGCGGAGCGCACTTAGCCGTACTTTAGTCCTGAAAAGAAAACAGCCGTTGTCGGAGAAAGAAAAGGAGGACATCTCCAGAGTATCGAGTTTCTGGAGTGTCCATTAGTTCCAAATAAACAAGACATCATTTTCATCTGTGAGGAAGTCAATATTTATGCTCAAATGAGCATTGAAAATGGTGTAGTTTCTGATTATTTAGCTTGTCCACCCCTCTCTCACTGCTAGCCCAAGTGGTGCAGTGATATTGAATCATTCATGAGAACGGGAGCTCATCTTGGAGTTTGTTTGTCAGAATTGAAGTCAGATTTCTCTCTGTTGTGCCACTGCTAGCCCTTCTAGTTGTCGAGTCGATGGTGCTCTTTCTGCTTTTCTCCCAGTGTCTTTACAGCTGTGGATTTACTGCATTTGTCACGGAGCGCAGTAAGTATGTGGGTTGTTTGAATATGTCAGCTGGCTTGGCCAGGCGGCAATGTGTACTCAGACGATGGGGAGAGAGTGTGGGCTAATCTTGTAGGGGCCGAGCCCCAACGAGGCGCCCTGGTCCTCAAACGGTGACTCAAGTTGTTCAACTGTGATGGCTTCTAGTCGTTGCTCAATTCTGACATTATAGTCTCCCACTCCATACTATGGATATTCTCTCTCGCTCTCTCAAACTCACACACACACCCCTCCCTCCGTGGGCCGAAACTGGACATGAATGGGTGGCCGCGGGCCAAATCCTATGGGTACGGCACTCAGGGGAAGTAGTTGCTGCCGGCGTTGCCACCTGCTTCCACAGTCGAGACGCGGAGGCCCCTTCTCTCCCTGTTTTCCTTTCTCAGGCAAAAAGCGAGTCCCTAGGGACCCGTTTCTACCAGGCATCCCTCGCTCACCTCTAGTCACCTCACCTGCTCCGTCTGTTTCTTTTTGGTAGCCCGTCCTGTCATCCATGCATAATTGTCTCGTATTTCAAGAACAGGGTTTTTCCCCAAGTAACGCTTTCAAGACAAATGTGTGTAGGGGCCCTCTGGTGGCTTTTACAGTATGGGATTCATTTAAAAGTCTCTGAGGCTGTCTAACTAGTTTCAAATGGGTTCGATTATTATAGCATGTGGTGACGTTTCAGTTGTTTTGGCAACTGTCACAAAACTTCTGCGCTGATGGTTTCTGCTCCTCAATCTATAGGCTTAATATGGAATTCTATGAAAGGGGATGCATGGGATGTCAACTATTAATCTTTAATCTGGAAAACTGATGACACAATCCTTATGATCAATGTTTCATACCACAGTTGCATAATTCACTTTGATCGAGCGCAGATGTGGCATTGAATATTCTATCAGTTGGTACCCCACAACCCTAAACGTATAGAAAGCTGTTCTAAAATATATTCAGAATGATGATAATACTGTATCATGTGTGATTCAAGTGCTGGGAGCTTTTGGAATGACTATTGTAGCTGGAAACAGCTGATTTTTATTGGAATATCTTCATAGGCGTACAGAGGCCCATTAACAGCAACCATCACTCTTGTGTTCCAATGGCACGTTGTCTTAGCTAATCCAAGTTTATCTTTAGAAAACTCTTTTGCGATTATGTTAGCACAGCTGAAAACTGTAGTGCTGATTTAAAGAATCAATAAAACTGGCCTTCTTGAGACTTTATGAAGGCCTTGGGTAAAAAAAAATTCAAATAACACCATAGCTTTTTCATTGGTTTGGTGCTATATGTAAAATATATGTGTGTGTGTGTGTGTATGTGTATATATATGTGTGGGTTAGGGATAACCCAATGTTGTGTGTATATTTGCTGAGGAGATTGTTAGGGATGCATGGTATATATGTGTGTATATATGCAGTTGAAGTCGGAAGTTTACATACACCTTAGCCAAATACATTTAAACTCAGTTTTTCACAATTACTGACATTTAATCCTAGTAAAAATTCCCTGTCTTAGGTCCGTTAGGATCACCACTTTATTTTAAGAATGTGAAATGTCAGAGTAATAGTAGAATGATTGATTTATTTCAGCTTTTATTTCATCACATTCTCAGTGGGTCAGTAGTTTACATACACTTAATTAGTATTTGGTAGCATTGTCTTGAAATTGTTTAACTTTGGTCAAACAATTCGGGTAGCCTTCCACAAGCTTCCCACAATAAGTTGGGTGAATTATGGCCCATTCCTCCTGACAGCTGGTGTAACTGAGTGAGGTTTGTAGGCCTCCTTGCTCTCACACGCTTTTTCAGTTCTGCCTACACATTTTCTATACGATTGAGCTCAGGGCTTTGTGATGGCCACTCCAATACCTTGACTTTGTTGTCCTTAAGCCATTTTGCCATAACTTTGGAAGTATGCTTTGGGTCATTGTCCATTTGGAAGACCCATTTGCGACAAAGCTTTAACTTCCTGACTGATGTCTTGAGATTAGAGGTCGACCGATTATGATTTTTCAACGCCGATACGATACCGATTATTGGAGGACCAAAAAGCACAATACGGATTAATCGGCCAAATTTTGTATTTATTTTTTATTTCTTTGTAATAATGACAATTACAACAATACTGAATTAACACTTATTTTAACTTAATATAAAACATCAATAAAATCAATTTAGCCTCAAATAAATAATGAAACATGTTCAATTTGGTTTAAATAATGCAAAAACAAAGTGTTGGAGAAGAAAGTAATATGTGCCATGTCAAAATGTGTGCCATGTAAAATATGTGCCATGTAAAAAAGTTAACGTTTAAGTTCCTTGCTCAGAACATGAGAACATATGAAAGTTGGTGGTTCCTTTTAACTTGAGACTTCAATATTCCAAGGTAAGAGGTTTTAGGTTGTAGTTAATATAGTATTTATAGGACTATTTCTCTCTATACCATTTGTATTTCATATACCTTTGACTATTGGATGTTCTTATAGGCACTATAGTATTGCCAGTGTAACAGTATAGCTTCCGTCCCCCTCCTCGCCCCTACCTGGGCTGGAACCAGGAACACATCGACAACAGCCACTCTCGAAGCGTCGTTACCCATCACTTCACAAAGGCCGCGGCCCTTGCAGCGCAAGGGGAATAACTACTCCAAATCTAAAAGCGAGTGACGTTTGAAACAGTATTAGCGCACACCCAGCTAACTAGCTAGCCATGTCACATTGGTTACACCAGCCATTAGGCTGATAGGCTTGAAGTCATAAACAGCGCTGTGCTTGCGAAGAGCTACTGGCAAAACGCACGAAAATGCTGTTTGAATGAATGCTTACAGGCCTGCTGGTGCCTACCATCGCTCAGTCAGACTGCTCTATCAAATCATAGACTTAATTATAACATAATAACACACAGAAATACGAGCCTTTGGTCATTAAATATGATCGAATCCGGAAACTATCATTTCAAAAACAAGACGTTTATTATTTCAGTGATGTACGGAACTGTTCGGCATTTTATCTAACGGGTGGCATCCCTAAGTCTAAATATTCTTGTTACATTGCACAACCTTCAATGTATGTCATAATTACGTAAAATTCTGGCAAATTAGTTCGCAAAGAGCCAGGCAGCCCAAACTGTTGCATGTACCCTGACTCTGCGTGCAATGAACGCAAGATAAATGACACAATTTCACCTGGTTAATATTGCCTGCTAAACTGGATTAGTAGTTATAACTAGTGATTATGATTGTTTTTTATAAGATAAGTTTGATGCGAGCTAGCAATTTACCTTGGCTTCTACTGCATTCGCGTAACAGGCAGGCTACTCGTGGAGTGCAATGGTTAGAGCGTTGGACTAGTTAACTGTGCGGTTACACGATTGGCACCCCTGAGCTGACAAGGTGAAAATCTGTCGTTCTGCCCCTGAACAAGGCAGTTAACCCACAGTTCCTAGGCCGTCATTGAAAATAAGAATGTGTTCTTAACTGACTTGCCTAGGTAAATAAAGGTATAAAATATATATATATTTTTAAATAATCGGAAATCGGCGCCCAAAAATACAGATTTCCGATTGTTATGAAAACTTGAAATTGGCCCTAATTAATCAGCCATTCCGATTAATCGGTCGACCTCTACTTGAGATGTTGCTTCCCCAGATCTGTTTCTCAACATATTCCTGTCTTCGAGCTCTACAGACAATTCCTTCGACCTCATGGCTTGGTTTTTGCTCTGAAATGCACTGCCAACTGTGGGACCTCATATAGGCAGGTGTGTGCCTTTCCAAATCATGTCCAATCCATTAAATTTACCGCAGGTGGACTCCAATCAAGTTGTAGAAGCATTGCAAGGATGGATGGAAACAGGATGCACCTGAGCTCAATTTGGAGTCGCATAGCAAAGGGTCTTACAGTATGTGAATAAGATATTTCTGTTTTATTTTTTATACATTTGCAAAAAGTTAACATATTTTCGCGTTGTGTGTATATTTGCTGAGGAGATTGTTAGGGATGCATGGTATATCGGTGAGCATATTGGAATCTGACAATATTAGCTAAAAAATGCAAGCATTGGCCCGTTGTCTAGTTTTACGCCGATGTCAAAGCTGACGTGCATACGAAATATAACGTAAGTAGGTGGCGTAATGACCCCATGAAAAATACTCCGCTACGCAGAAAAATACAAAGCGCACACTTCCAACAACTAAACAAGTTCAAGTTGAGCCTACGTTTTGATGATATTTTACTGGTAATGGGGACATGCGTAAATGCCAACAAAATAACTTTTTGGTGTGTGTGTGTGTGTAACCTTCAACTAGGCAAGTCAGTTAAGGACAAATTCTTATTTACAATGACGGCCTACCCCGGCCAAACCCGGACGACGCCGGGCCAATTGTGCTTAGCCCTATGGGACTCCCAATCACGGCCGGGTGTGATACAGCCTGGATTAGAATCAGGGACTGTAGTGACGCCCCTTGCACTGAGGTGCAGTGCCTTACACCACTGCCTCAGTGTGTGTGTGCGTTAACTATTTAACTGTACTAGAATGCTTAAAAGGCTGCTAAAATTGAAAATATTTGTTATCGATATCAGGTTTTTTTTGGCACGGAAAATATTGGATATCGTTATCGGCCAAAAATGTCATATCGGTGCATCCCTATAATTTTTATTTTATTTAATCCATTTTAGAAAAAGTCTGTAACATAACAAAATGTGAAGTCCTGGTGTCTGAGTACTTTCCTAAGGCACTGTTTGGTTGTATTGGGTAATAGTCTAAGGTTATCTCTTTGTCCTCGTCTTGTCATTCTTCAGCACTGTTATGTAGTACAATGGCTGTGCAGGTGCCTTATTTTGCGCAGTGAGGGAGCTACCGTCTCACTTTTTTCATGGTGCCGGCCATACTTGTTTTCTTTGCAAGAAACCAATGACAGTGAAGTGAAGAAATTGTCCATGGTGACATTTCTCCCCTTGCCAATGTAAGGTTTCACAAGCATCATCACCACATTCGGACACTCTCTCACCTGTTGCCCGATATGGATATTTTCCCAGATATTGAAAACCCTTCAGCATGTACAATTACGCATGCTCTCACTGTGTAGCATACTCCAAGTAGACCAGAGTACCCTGATAAGACTGCTTTTATTCGGTGGACTGATAATAGGGTACATAACATTTGATGATTTATATTAGAATGGGTCAATACAATAGAATGGCCAATTATCAGGGTGATTATCAACTGGGCAAGGCACATTCCACTGTCGAGAGAAGGAGTAGGAGAGGCCTTCCTTTCGGGAGAAGGAGGGGCAACAGGAAAACCATAAAAAAATGCCATTCCCTCCTAAATATCCTAGAACTCCTGTTCTGTTTGTAATATTAAGATTCTAACACCGACTATGCGTTATATAGACTTATTTAGGAAAAGTCAAGTGGGGCGTGACTTAAAAAATGGCCGTGTAAAAAATTATAACAATCATGAGGGGTCAAAATGACTGCTTTAGCGATTCTAGTGTTAATAATTCTAATATATCAAGCTGGCCACAGCATTTAGTTGTGAATTCCATACTGTAACTAGATCACCTGGCGCGTGCTGCACAACAGTGAGTGACTCACAAGGCTCCGGTCTCTCGTCCCTGTGTGCTTGTAAACAAACACCACGTGACTGTGGACTACCGGTAAGCTTCATAATGAAAAATTGTGACAGGTGAAATGAAGAATGAGATCTTCATCTCCTAATGTATTGCACAAGTTGACTGCGGGTGTGTTATAAACTAATTATTCAAATGTATAAATATAAAATGTTAAAAAACAACTTCAAAGATGATTTCCAAATACCTCGGTATACGGTATACCACCCAAGCTTATGCTAGTGTTATTCATTTTGCAGGAGCTCAACCCTGATGTGTGTTTATCAAAAAGCTTTGTCTCTCGCTAATAGATGCTTTTCCTCATTTTCCTTTCCTCACCCAAACACAAATTCAGTGGCGTGTTCCCTCAAGGTTTATATTGGTCTGGAGACAGGCCTCTCATGCTGCCCATACTTGCTTGTGAAAGCTAATTATACCAGGTTATTTTCTGACTGTGAGAATGTCAATATGGCACAGTGTGGAAGCTCTGTCCTCAGTGTCACATTGTTATTCATGACACTTAATTCTGTCAATGTCCCCCGCAGCAGACAGTGGCACCGGCCAGTGAGAAGCGAGAGCCTTGTTGGGGATATGCTTATTGCCGCCTCTCAGAATGGTAAAAATGTCTCGCGTTTGTCTCGCTGTTGTGTGTTGTTTTAATGCTGCCTTTTAATGTCGCTATAGCAACCAGCTGAAAGAAGGGGAGGGCAAATAAAGAGCGTGGGCGGTATAGAGGTAACGAGTAGAAGAGATGGAGGGAGCAAGTCAGAGGTAATGAGGGCGTGTAAGCAACATAGAGGGGAACAAGTGAGACAAAAATATTAAGCACGAAAGGAGGGGAAACAAGTTATCACCATGAAGGAGAGAAAGCGAGAAGAGGTTGTGACCTGCCGGTGCACCCTATTCCTTATTTCCCCCAGAGATTGCGTCGCCACTCAATCCAGTTTTTTGTTCGTGTCACCTTGGGATGTCGCCGTAATTGACGCTGTCCACTGTTTTCTAATGTTGTTTACTGTTGACTCTCGGCAGGGACAACATCTGGCGGGTTTAAATGAGTTACGAGGCCCAAATATTAAATCAAATGTGAAGGAGCCTCTAACATCATGTAGCAGTTTTGTGTGCACACCTTCAGTGGCAGCACAGGCTATTTTGGTAGCTGTTTTGGGGATTTTGACACCCATTTTGTTACCCATTTGATACTGGCTCTTCTTGGTGATAATGGGCACTTAAAATGTATTATATTTCCTCGTAGTCAAAATTAGCAAAAGAATAGTCATCTATCCATCTTTTTTTTAAATGTATTTGTACTCAAACCACCCGCGTGCCGGATTGATCCACCCGCGGTGTATGGGCTGCCCTTGTGATGTCAACAGATTTCTGGACCACTGCCATGATATTACAACACCTAACATTCTAGTCTGTTTCTGTGATGGCGTCCATAGATACAACTGTGATATTGTCCATTTCAATTACAAGGTCTTTTCTTTTGGCAACATGGGCACTATTAGCATTGATGATAACTGGTGGTTCTGCAGAGATTGAACCCAGCAGTGAGCAATGCTTGGCTCATCCACACATCCAGCAGTTCACTCTGGCACCTCTGCTCCTCCGATCGGTGTTGGCTTCCATGCTCCAAAGGCATTTAAACTTGCCCGACAACCCTGCTTAATTTCTTCTTCTCTCTGCGGATAACCAGGAATGAGTCTCACTGTTGCGGCTTTTTAGAACTTGTTTTTCACATCACATGGCTACGGAAGGGTGTAGGGTGAATTTGCATCGAGACGCTGATCTTGGGTCAGTTTAGCATTTTCCCCTAATTGGAAATCTTAGCATTGGCGAGAAAGCTGATCTTAGATCTGTACCTAGATCGCTCCAGAAACCAATAAGCTTCGACTATAGCTCTGTTGTGTGTTTATTTAAATACATTTTTATTTAACCTTTATTTAACTAGGCAAGTCAGTTAAGAACAAATTCTTATTTACAATGACAGCCTACACCGGCCAAACCTGGACGACGCTGAGCCAATCACGGCCGGTTGTGATACAGCTTTTTGCCTGTGTTACAATAGCAGTGTTAGACTGTCAGGGAAATTCAACAGACCTATCATTTACAATTAGGAAATGGCCCAAAAAGAAAAGCTTCTTGCTGCTCAGTGTTGAGGTTAAACTCAATAAATATCAACGCAACATGCAACAATTTCAATGATTTTACTGAGTTACAGTTATAAGGAAATTAGTCAATTGGAATAAATTCATTAGGCCCGAATCTATGGATTTCACATGACTGGGCAGGGGTGCAACCATGGGTAGGCCTGGAAGGGCATAGCCCACCCACTTGGGGGCCAGGCCCACCCACTGGGGAGCCAAGCCCAGCCAATCAGAATGAGTTTTAAAATCAAAATGTATTTGTCACATGTGCCGAATACAACAGTTGTGAAAATGCTTAAAGTTAGCGTGAAATGCTTACTTACAAGCCCTTAACCAAGAATTTGAATTGAATAATGTTTATTTATTTAATCTTTATTTAAGTCAGTTCCCAAGTCAGTTAAGAACACATTTTTATTTACACGTGATCTGCAGTTGTGAGGCTGGTTGGACATACTGCCAAATTCTCTAAAACAACGTTAGAGGCAGCTTATGGTAGATAAATTAACATTTAATTATCTGGCAACAGCTCTGGTGGACATTCCTGCATTCACAATGCCAATTGCACGCACCCTCAACTTGAGACATCTGTGTTATTGAATTGTGTGACAAAACTGCACATTTAGTGGCCTTTTATTGTCCCCAGCACAAGATGCACCTGCGTAATGATCATGCTGTTTAACCCCCTAAGGTCAATGTCCGCGCCCCCACTGAAATCGAATTAGCATAATAAAAAAAAGAAAATGTACACTGTTATTGCACTGCTCTCGTGGTTTACCCTGTAGTTAGGCACATCTGACAACGATCTGCATGCACATCCAACTAACGCTGAGACAAAAAGACTAACACACACCCCATAGTTGTTTTTTGGAGGATTTATCTCAGGAGACCTGTTGGAATGGAGAAAGTTAAGACAGTCAAACGTCTCAGCTGCGCTCAACAAATTGATACAAGGAAAATTCTGTCACCTCTCCCTGTGTACAGACAGATGTGCGCGCACACACACACACACACACACACATCATCGCACGCACACGCACAAACCTCTCTGCCTCCCTCACTCACCTCTACTCAATCACAGTTTGTCAAGGAAATGTAATCTAAAAAAAACACATCATATTGGTCTAGTTTTTCCTCTAAAATATATAGATTATATTTTGAAAGTAAGAGGAGACTGAGTAATAGAGGTCGGTGATGTCACTTAATGTCACAGAGAGAGAAATTATACATTGTCTAAAGCAGTGGTTCTCAAACCTCTCCTTGGGGACCCCCAGCCGTTCCATGTATTTAATCTATTCCAGAGCTAGCACACCTGATTCAACTTGTAAACTAATCATCAAGCCCTTGACTAGGTGAATAAGGTAAGCTAGTTCAGGGCAACATCAAAATGGTGAAACGTCTGGGGGTCCCCGAGGAGAGGTGATATCTAACTCCTCTACATCTGACTGTCCAGGCTTTTGCTTTAGCCCATCAAAAACACACCTGATTCGAATAATCAAGGTGCAAACTGACGACCATAGTTGATTATTGGAAACGGATGTGTTGTTGTTGGGGTTGAACAAAAGCAGTATCTCTCCAGAACAGGATGTTGGAGACCCCCTGCTCTTTCCATTTCGTTCGATGGGTAAACACCATACATTTCTCAAAAGGTGAATTAGCGCGATATTTGGCATTTTATATCATTATGTCAGCAGTTTCATTGTTTCTTTACCAAAGATTTCAGTCGAGATGAGCACTTCACGTCCACACTTTTATTTCCGACACTCGGCCTCCCCAATGTCCGAGGAATAAGTGTGTCATCCTGGTGAATTAAGACCTTAACTGTCAGTAAATGACTTTCCCCTCACACCAAAGTTGTGCCGTGCTGAGCCGAGGGCCCTTGGGTGTATTGACTTGGATGGAGGAGACAGGAGAGCTCAGTCCGGCCCAGAGCTTTTAATCCCACCCATGAATCCAGCCAGACAGTTCCTTAAGACCGGCGCTCATTTTTTGCATGTCAATGCGTGAAGCAGTGGAAGAGGGCCTGTATCGATGGCTGACCCCACTATTGAATTAGATGGTTAATTATATTCCCCTCTCCGTCTTTCATTATTGAGACGTGAATAGGAAAGGTCACGTGGGGGGGGTTCATCGATCTGCCAATGCAGAATATTTAATTGTTTCGTAGGCCGGCCTTCAACACGGCTTTCATCGAGGGGTCAGCCATCGATATGGCAAGACAAGGGCCCCCTTCTGCATTGACAGATCATTGGACCCCCGCCCCCCCCCCCAGGATCTGGATGACTGTAGCTGAGGAATGCAGGGTGTTGCGGTCTGGATGACTGTAGCTGTGGAATGCAGGGTGTTGCGGTTTGGATGACTGTAGCTGAGGAATGCAGGGTGTTGTGGTCTGGGTGACTGTAGCTGAGGAATGTAGTGTGTTGCGGTCTGGGTGACTGTAGCTGAGGAATGCAGGGTGTTGCGGTCTGGGTGACTGTGTTGCGGTCTGGGTGACTGTAGCTGAGGAATGCTGCAGGGTGTTGGGGTCTGGGTGACTGAAGCTGAGGAATGCAGGGTGTTGCTGTCTGGGAGACTTTAGCTGAAGAATGCAGGGTGTTGCGTTCTGCATGGCTTTAGCTGAGGAATGCAGGGTGTTGGGGTCTGGGTGACTTTAGCTGAAGAATGTAGTGTGTTGCGGTCAAATCAAATCAAATTTTACTTGTCACATACACATGGTTAGGAGATGTTAATGCGAGTGTAGCAAAATGCTTAGTAATAACCAACGAGTAATCTAACCTAACAATTTCACAACAACTACCTTATACACACAAGTGTAAAGGAATGAAGAAGATGTACATAAAAATATATGAATGAGTGATGGTACAGAACGGCATAGGCAAGATGCAGTAGATGGTATCGAGTATATATACATTTGAGATGAGTAATGTAGGGTATGTAAACATATAAAAGTGGCATTGTTTAAAGTGGCTAGTGATACATGTATTACATCAAGATGGCAAGATGCAGTAGATTGTATAGAGTACAGTAGTGGGGCAAAAAAGTATTTAGTCAGCCACCAATTGTACAAGTTCTCCCACTTAAAAGATGAGAGAGGCCTGTAATTTTCATCATAGGTACACTCCAACTATGACAGACAAAATGAGAAAAAAAATCCAGAAAATCACATTGTAGGATTTTTAATGAATTTATTTGCTAATTATGGTGGAAAATAAGTATTTGGTCACCTACAAACAAGCAAGATTTCTGGCTCTCACAGACCTGTAACTTCTTCTTTAAGAGGCTCCTCTGTCCTCCACTCGTTACCTGTATTAATGGCACCTGTTTGAACTTGTTATCAGTATAAAAGACACCTGTCCACAACCTCAAACAGTCACACTCCAAACTCCACTATGGCCAAGACCAAAGAGCTGTCAAAGGACACCAGAAACAAAATTGTAGACCTTCACCAGGCTGGGAAGACTGAATCTGCAATAGGTAAGCAGCTTGGTTTGAAGAAATCAACTGTGGGAGCAATTATTAGGAAATGGAAGACATACAAGACCACTGATAATCTTCCTCGATCTGGGGCTCCACGCAAGATCTCACCCCGTGGGGTCAAAATGATTACAAGAACGGTGAGCAAAAATCCCAGAACCACACGGGGGGTTCTAGTGAATGACCTGCAGAGATCTGGGACCAAAGTAACAAAGCCTACCATCAGTAACACACTACGCCACCAGGGACTCAAATCCTGCAGTGCCAGACGTGTCCCCCTGCTTAAGCCAGTACATGTCCAGGCCCGTCTGAAGTTTGCTCTAGAGCATTTGGATGATCCAGAAGAAGATTAGGAGAATGTCATATGGTCAGATGAAACCAAAATATAACTTTTTGTTAAAAACTCAACTCGCCGTGTTTGGAGGACAAAGAATGCTGAGTTGCATCCAAAGAACACCATACCTACTGTGAAGCATGGGGGTGGAAACATCATGCTTTGGGGTTGTTTTTCTGCAAAGGGACCAGGACGACTGATCCTTGTAAAGGAAAGAATGAATGGGGCCATGTATTGTGAGATTTTGAGTTGAAACCTCCTTCCATCAGCAAGGGCATTGAAGATGAAACGTGGCTGGGTCTTTCAGCATGACAATGATCCCAAACACACCGCCCGGGCAACGAAGGAGTGGCTTCGTAAGAAGCATTTCAAGGTCCTGGAGTGGCCTAGCCAGTCTCCAGATCTCAACCCCATAGAAAATCTTTGGAGGTAGTTGAAAGTCCGTGTTGCCCAGCAACAGCCCCAAAACATCACTGCTCTAGAGGAGATCTGCATGGAGGAATTGGCCAAAATACCAGCAACCGTGTGTGAAAATCTGGTGAAGACTTACAGAAAACGTTTGACCTCTGTCATTGCCAACAAAGGATATATAACAAAGTATTGAGAAACTTTTGTTATTGACCAAATACTTATTTTCCACCATAATTTGCATATAAATTCATTAAAAATCCTACAATGTGATTTTCTCTCATTTGTCTGTCATAGTTGAAGTGTACCTATGATGAAAATTACAGACCTCTCTCATCTTTTTAAGTGGGAGAACTTGCACAATTGGTGGCTGACTAAATACTTTTTTGCCCCACTGTACATATGAGATGAGTAATGTAGGGTATGTAAACATTATATGAAGTGGCATTGTTTAAAGTGGCTAGTGATATATTTTTCATACATTTTTACATTATTAAAGTGGCTGGAGTTGAGTCAGTATGTTGGCAGCAGCCACTCAATGTTAGTGATGGCTGTTTAGAAGAAAAATAAACGCACACCTATTAAGACGAGGTGCTGGCTAGCGGAGTAGAAAACTTGAAAATAAAAGAGAGCCGCACACTCTAGGAGCTCAGATGCAAAAATGTAATTACCAACATTTCGACAGCCAAGGAACTTAACTTACTACCCTCTCCACTACTGTCCTGTCAATGTGGATGGGGAGGTGCTCCCTCTGCTGTTTCCTGAAGTCCACGATCATCTCCTTTGTTTTGTTGACGTTCAGTGTGAGGTTATTTTCCTGACTCCGCCCTGTAGGCCGTCTCGTCGTTGTTGGTAATCAAGCCTACCACTGTAGTGTCGTCTGCAAACTTGATTATTAAGTTGGAGGCGTGCTTGGCCACGCAGTCGTGGGTGAACAGGGTGTACAGGAGAGGGCTCAGAACGCACCCTTGTGGGGCCCCAGTGTTGAGGATCAGCCGGGTGGAGATGTTACCTACCCTCACAACCTGGTGGGCGGCCCATCAGGAAGTCCAGTACCCAGTTGCACAGGGCGGGGTCTAGACCCAGGGCCTCGAGCTTGATGACGAGTTTGGAGTGTTTTATGGTGTTAAATTCTGAGCTGTAGTCGATGAACAGCATTCTCACATAGGTATTCCTCTTGTCCAGATGGGTTAGGGCAGTGTGCAGTGTGGTTGCGATTGCGTTGTCTGTGGACCTATTGGGGCGGTAAGCAAATTGGAGTGGGTCTAGGGTGTCAGGTAAGGTGGAGGTGATATGGTCTGGGTGACTTTAGCTGAGGAATGCAGTGTGTTGCGGTCTGGGTGACTTTAGCTGAGGAATGCAGTGTGTTGCGCTGTGGGTGACTTTAGCTGAGGAATGCAATGTGTTGCGTTCTGGGTGACTTTGAGAAGAAAAGAAAGTGCTAGAAGCACACATTAGGGGTTACCATGGTAACGGGAGATGGAAATAAAATAAATCCAGCGCTTGAAGGTGTGTGTGTGTGTGTGTGCGCTCTTTGGTATGCAGACGAACCTCTGTCAGGATTCCTTCACAGATTTCCATGTCTTGATCGGCCACTGAAAGACGGCCCGGCTGGAGACAGGGATTATAATCTTTTTGTCGTTGCTATGCAGTGCATGTGGCCGCTATAAGCATTATAATCACTCCTTCTGTCTCCTCACGGGTGCAGTCATCGCTCTTTGTGCTTAACAAACAGCACTTGAGGCTTTGAAAAGCAGACCCAGCCAAGCCAATGGCATTTTTCTACCCCTTCTTCTCCCTGTCCCTTCTCGTCTCCTTCTGAAGCTACAGTGGTACCGTTAGGCATCCGGGCAAGGTATGGCAGACTGGTTGGGAGCTCTTGAGGGAGGTTAAGGATCTTAGCAGGCCTGGTTCAAGGGGCTAACGTCGATCAGCGTCCCTAGAGACGGTCAACGGAGTGTTTGAGAATGAGTTCCCACCATGATGGATTGTAAGCGTGGAAACTGAAAGCATGTATGTGTGTGGACATACTGTGCCTTCAGGAAATATTCATACCCCTAGACTTTTGTTTTATTACAGCCTGAATTCAAAATGAATAAAACAATATACATATATATGTTACGCATCTACACACGATACCCCATAATGACTAGGTGAAAACATGTATTTTTTGCAAATGTATTGAAAATGAAATACAGAGTTGTCTCATTTACACAAGTATTCACACCCCTGAGTCAATACATGTTAGACTCACCTTTGGCAGCGATTACAGCTGTGAATCCTTCTGGGTAAGTCTCTAAGAGCTTTGCACACCTGGATTGTACAATACTTGCCCAATTATAATGTTCTTCTAGGATTTTGCCTTTGCTTAGCTCCATTTCATAATTTTTTCTATCCTGAAAATCTCCCCAGTCCTTAACGATTACAAGCATACCCATAACATGATGCAGCCACCACTATGCTTGAAAATATGGGGAGGGGTACTCAGTAATGTGATGTATTGTATTTGCCCCAAACATAACACTTTGTATTCAGGGTAAAAAGTTAATTGCTTTGGCACATTTTTTGCAGTATTACTTTAGTATCTTTTTGTAAACAAGGTGCATGTTTTGGAATATTTGTTTTATGTACAGGCTTCCTTCTTTCACTTTGTCATTTGGGTTCGTAATGGGGAGTAACTACAATGTTGTTGATCTATTCACAGTTTTCACAGCCATTAAACTCTGTAACTGTTTGAAAGTCACCATTGGCCTCATTCCTTTCTCTCTGGCAACTGAGATAGCAAGAGCGCCTGTATCTTTGTAGTGACTGGGTGTATTGATACACCATCCAAAGTGTAATTAATAACTTTACCATGCTCAAGGGATATTCATTCATTCTGCTTTTATTTATATTTTACCATCTACCAATAGGTGAGGCATTGTAAAACCTCCCTGGTCTTTGTGGTGGAATCTGTGTTTGAAATTCACTCCTCGACTGAGCAGGGACCTTAAACATAATTGTATCTGTGGTAGAGGTCGACCGATTTATGATTTTTCAACGCCGATACTGATACCAATTATTGGAGGACCAATGATGACAATTACAACAATACTGAATGAACACTTATTTTAATTTAATATAATATATAACTAGAATAAATGTAGTCTCAAATAAATAATGAAACATGTTCAATTTGGTTTAAATAATGCAAAGACACAGTGTTGGAGAAGAAAGTGAAAGTGCAATATGTGCCATGTGAAAAAGCTATCGTTTAAGTTCCTTGCTCAGAACATGAGAACATATGAAAACTGGTGGTTCCTTTTAACATGAGTCTTCAATATTCCCAGTTAAGAAGTTTTAGGTTCTAGTTATTATAGGAATTATAGGACTATTTCTCTCTATACCATTTGTATTTAATAAACCTTTGACTATTGGATGTTGTTATAGGCACTATAGTATTTCCAGCCTAATCTCGGGAGTTGATAGGCTTGAAGTCTTAAACAGCGCAATGCTTGAAGCACAGCGAAGAGCTGCTGGCAAACACAGGAAAGTGCTGTTTGAATGAATGCTTACGAGCCTGCTGCTACCTACTACTGCTCAGTCAGACTGCTCTATCAAATATAAAATCATAGACTTAATTATAATATAATAAACACACATAAATACGAGCCTTAGATCATTAATATGGTCAAATCCGTAAACTAGCATTTCAAAACAAAACGTGCATTCTTTCAGTGAAATACGGAAAATTCCATATTCTATTGAAAGGGTGGCACCTCTAAATATTGCTGTTACATTGCACAACCTTCAATGTTATGTCATAATTATGTAAAATTCTGGAAAATTAATTACGGTCTTTGTTAGTAAGAAATGGTCTTCACACAGTTCGCATTTATTTTAACTAGGAAAATTGTGTCACTTCTCTTGCGTTCTGCGCAACCAGAGTCAGGGTGTATGCAACATTTTAGGACGCCTGAACTCTGATTGCGCAGAACGCAAGAGAAGTGACACAATTTTCCCTGTTAAAATAAATTCATGTTAGCAGGCAATATTAACCAAATATGCATGTTTAAAAAAATGTGCTTCTGTGTATTGATTTTAAGAAAGGCATTGATGTTTATGGTCAGGTACACATTGGGCGACGACAGTGCGAATGCGCTTGTTAAATCATCACCCATTTGGCGAAGTAGGCTGTGATTCGATGATAACTTAACATGAACCACATTGATTATATGCAAAGCAGGACAAGCTAGATAAACTAGTAATATCATCAACCATGTGTAGTTAACTAGTGATTATGTTAAGATTGATTGTTTTTTATAAGATAAGTTTAATGCTAGCTAGCAACTTACCTTGGCTCATTGCAGCCACATGGTCCTTTTGACGTGGCACGTAACAAGAGGTCAGCCTGCCACGCAGTCTCATCGTGGAGTGCAATGTCATCGGCCATAATCGGCGTCCAAAAATGACGATTACTGATTGTTATGAAAACTTGAAATCGGCCCTAATTAATCGACCATGTTGATTAATCGGTCGACCTCTAATCTGTGGGGTACATACATTTACTCCTGAACTTATTTAGGCTTTAACAAAGACTCAAGACATTTCAGCTTTTCATTTTTAATACATTTGTAAACGTTGTTGTAGGTCAGTGACAAAAAATCTCAATTTAAATTCAGGCTGTAACACAACAAAATGTGGATAAGTCAACCATCCACACTTTAGGACAGAGACTCACTTTAAAAAAACAAATCGGCCAAATTACGCTTTACATGTTAACATGCCAAATTATCATTATTCACAACAAGCTGACATACTAATATCCATGTGACCTCTAAAAACACAAGGCCCAGTCCTGCACTTTCTACCGTGTCTCTCGGATTGGGGCTTACTTTAACTCGGGCTGCTGGCTTAGAATGAATCCTACAGGCTTTTGCCTGGAAGATAAATCAAGCGTCACCACCTAAGATAGGAGGGGAGTCGCATCATTTGTTGGCAAGAATCGAAAAATTCATCCTGGAAACCATAAATCATCTGTTGAAGCAGACCCCGGTGGATAACCTCCCCCACCAAACAAATCCATTCAGAGGTTATTGCGTATTTCAATCCTCCCATCTCGAAAGCACACCCTAGACCTTTTTGTGGGCGAAAGCAGTTACATACACACAAAGAGATTAAAATCTCATTAAATCGGATCGGATATGTATACCGCGGCTCATTATTTCGAGAAATATGTTAAAAAGCTTTTTTGGTATACGCAAGTAATGGTTTTGGTTGTTTGGCTGTGGGACATGGGTGTGTTTCTACGCCTGTATGTGTATGTCTGCGTCATGCCTTGCAAAAAGCCCCCTCTGTGCCTCCTTATTGATTCCATTCTAATGGACTTTGTATAATGCTTGTGTGGTGGTCTAATTCCTATTGTAGATTAAGATTAGATCTGTTTTGTTAGATTGACAGAGATATTAGAGAGGTATTCTTGGAAGCAGAGGCTCAAGATCTCCTACTCTATTTTCCACTGGAAGTGTAGAAACTCCTGAAACATACAGAAGAAAACAATCCACTCTATTATACTCACCTTGTTTACTTATATTTTGCAATACAGTTTGTCATTCTCTTAGTATTCAACCTTTCCTTCCCAGGTTTAGGGGATGAGAATGAATTTCAAAATGGGTCAGTCATCACTTCCCAAGTTCACCAACATACCTCATTTGAATCTATTAGGTGTAATGACCCAGGCCCAAAAGTGTCTGTTTGCTCTCTAACCGACAGACCTAAAGAGATGGACAACCTCCCAACAAGAGATTGACACATTCATCACCTATCAGAATTCAGGGAAACGGGCCGCACGAGGGAAATTGGACAATAAATCTCAGCGGTTGTCGCAGTGCGTTGAGCAAAAGCGCATGGGTGGGAGAATTCCCTCGGCGACTATTGGGCGGGATATTTAGACGTGCGCCCCCAAGGAGTTGTCCCGGTTGCTTTGGTTTTGATTGACTGTTTCTCAATCGTATTTGGAGAAAGAAGGAAAGAGTAGAAGCAGGAAATATATAGACTAGTGTGCGGTGGTACCAGTCATTTTAATGAGCATATAGTCTATTGCACGTACCGTGTACATTATATAATCTTATTAAGTTAGCCGGTGTCTGACTGTATGACAGCATGATTTGCATAGGACTGTATGTTCCTAGTTATTTTTTTTGTTATGTCCATGGATGGAGCAACATCCAAACGTCTGTGGAAATATGGAAATGATGGTTTTAATTTGAATTTAAAAGGTAAAGATGATTTGAGTCAACAATAGTGGTTCGGTTCAGTGCGAGGATGAAACTAGAATGGTAAAAACTGGGGAACTGGGAGTCATGCATTATAGATGAGATTTGGAGTTTGTCTACTGGGCTATGTTCAACTGCAGATGATCTTGGATGGGTCTGATTGAGAAATGCTGTGCAAAACACTCTTTAAACCAATATTAGCAATGCAATAATGCAAATTTTATTTGAGATTAAAAAGCAGTATATCCTGAATTTTTTCATGTCCGGGTCTCTCTCTTCCTTTTCTGCTTTTCAGAGAAAGAGTCAAGTAAAACAGCATATTTATGAAGGGTTGGATGGTACCCAAGAAGTTTCCTCATTTCATATCTCCATAGCAGTTATTCAAAAGATAAGGGTCATGATCAAAGGAGGATGCTGCAACTTCATATCTGAGCTGTAAAATAATCACGTCTAGAGTATAGATACAGGGGCGTGATAAGCAAAAAAATGGCACAAATCTAAATTTCCAGCGAGAGCTTTGGCTACATCAAAGACCTAATTCCATTTTTTTTTTTTTGAGAGTTCATTTTTTGGAAGATCTAAAAGAATAAGAACTGTGAGAATAAGAACTCTGAACACAGTCGGCAATAGTCATGGGATTGAGCGATTCATTCTATTTTTAGAATGAAAGATGATGCTCTTTCTTAAAGCACTACTTGATGTAGGCTTGTTAGTTATAGTAGTTGTGGCGGATGTGGAATGAGACTAGTAGGTTCAATACCATTATCAAAGCAAGTAGCTAGTAGGTTTTGTAGTAGCAAGGATGGCGGGCTTAAGGCATGTAATACACATAGTGAAGAAGGCTTTGACCAAATATTCCGTGCCGAGATTTTTCCCCCTGCTGTTGCTAGAAAAACATGACATTAAAAATGGCAAAAGGAATATATTGGAGTCTGTTTTTGTGTGCGAACCTACCCTCTTTTTAGTATTTTTTTTTAGGCAAGTCAGTTAAGAACAAATGTTTATTTACAACGACGGCCTAGGAACAGTGGGTTAACTACCTTGTTCAGGGGCAGAAAGGCCGATTTAGCAACCTGCCGCGAGTCATGCCACACATCTATTTCTATTTAACAACATTCCCAGACCTCTTCAGCTGCGTTTTTTATTTTACATTCCCATATTCTTAATATCCGAAGAATCCTCTTCATGTTTTTTTACTATGGTGTGTTTATAGTCATATCTCTTACAAAACACCCTCGCGTTGCAATAGTTCCTCACTCTACCGTCATACCCGCCATCCACCTTCCACCACTTCTATGAGGCGTACGGTGTGTAGTTACTCCGTGGAGGCTGAGGTGCTGGTAGCAGAGTTTGTTCCCTGAGGTCTGGCCATAACCTTTGGCTCGTCTCTCCTCATCCTAGGTCTTGTGTTGCACCAAACAGTCTCTGGGCCAAGCAAGGTTCGATGTATGTATTTATTATGGATCCCCATTAGCTGCTGCAGAGACGGTTTACTCATGCGGTGCATTGTGTAAGATCTCTCATCTGTAGCCTGAGTCATTTCTGTAAGAGTCAAGGGGGTTAGCCTGTAGCTTAGGCCCTTTTTTTGTTGTGGTTCAGGTTAGTACTATGTGTACCTAATGGGTTCATCAACCCTGGTTAGTGAAGGATAAAGAACTTGCTGAATGTTGATTTATGTTAAGCATTTGAGAGACCTCTTGCGAATGTTTATGAATATTTCATATCAAAATAATAATCATACGTAGGCCAAGCCACTTCTTTCTGACTATAGTCAGTAAGTATGGAAAAGTAGAATAAATCGTAGAGGGGGAATGTTTGAAGCGCTTGGCTATATTTGTCTCATCAATCATCGGGACCTGTAAACTGTCCGACCCACCCTGACATTCCGGGAATGTGGTTTCAGTCATCCGGCCTGAGAAAGCGCCCATTCTTCAAAACACGTATCAGTGTACCAGGAAATGCATATGTTTATGACGGACTGAGCTTACAGTGTCTTGGACTTCTGCCACGGTGCTAGAGGGATAAAGCCGTAGTACTCAAACCCATATGTTTCGTTCATCCATAGGCCCTTCGGTATGAAATGGTATTAAAATACAATAACCCACAAACTCTGCAGCAGTCTGGGTTATTGTCCCTAAATAGGGAGGGAGAAGAGAGACAGTCGAAGTCCATTCTGTGGTTTGGTGCCTAATTCGTTGTTGACTCGCTGTTCCTACAGGATGAACAGGGGCTTATCTTAGAAATACAACATGTGAGAGAGGGAATTGTGAGCAGTCAAAACCCACTATATAAAAAGCCGCTAATCTGTCGCAATGTCTGAGTAGGATTATGTTCGTCAGGGAAAAAAGTCCCAAGCCGCTCATATTTGGAGAAGTGCTCTCCCCTCCGTTCTAAAATCAAAAGGAATGACCCAGATTCAATCAATCAAGACCCTTTCAAAGTCTCCACAATTCCCCCACAACTCATAACCCTATGGGTAATACAACTCCATTCATTCAGGTCCCAGAGAATATCTTATAAATACGTTACAAGTTAGTCGTAGTGATTGAGCAGTCACTTTTGTGCGTCTGCTTAGTTCCACGTAGCTAATCCTGTGGCAGCATAGAAAGGGCATCAGGTTTGTCGCCCGGAGTGCTTTTGTCAAAAGACTTCCACACAGTTTGCCTCCTCTCAAACTATTTGGATATTTCACTAATGTTAACCGACCATCCACTTCTCTAAACTTTTGAGTTGACGTAAGCCACAATATGTGTCTTATTACATCTCCTTTATGTTCTGATTGTCTTGGTGGCTTGTCGTGATGCTCCATGCGGGTCACCCATTTGTTGAAGAGATTGGTAGACGGAGCCTTGAATACACTGCAGGGCTTCAGCGCATTTAATCCCCCTCCCACACGCCTTCCCTTGTATGTACTGTTTACATTCCTTTCCCATCTATCGGCTTCGTTGTTTTAATCTCCATTCAGCCTGGGTTGTGATGTCGGAGGAAGGAAAAAGACAAATGGATAAAAAAAGAAGTGCTGTCCACCAACTGTGGTATGATGAAGACTCTGGCTTTGTGTGATAAATGTAGTTGGTGTTTCCATAATATATCCTTTATTGTGTGTGTGTGTGTGTGTGTGTGTGTGTGTGTGTGTGTGTGTGTGTGTGTGTGTGTGTGTGTGTGTGTGTGTGTGTGTGTGTGTGTGTGTGTGTGTGTGTGTGTGTGTGTGTGTGTGTGTGTGTGTGTGTGTGTGTGTGTGTGTGTGTGTGTGTGTGTGTGTGTGTGTGTGTGTGTGTGAGAGAGATAAACACTAGCTCACTCTATGCGTTCATGCATGCATGTCTGTGTAGGTTGGTGTATTGTGCCCGAGAACTCTTTAACCTTGCCGATGCTTTCCATGTACGTGTGGGCATCTTCATAATATGCACTTTGAAAATCCCTGTCATGACTAATGCCGTTTCAATGCCAAATTAAGGAATGGACTTTAGTCCACGGAAAGATGCAAGTTATCACACCTTTGTATGGCAGACACAGTATGACTTGCACTCCGAAAAGGATTGAGTGAAAGGGGTCAAAGGCCATACCCAATTGACACATACACACACACAGTACACGTGTACCATGGTTCTCTACGACGTCCTTGACTCTCGTTTTAAAAACCTGTCACTGCTTAAAGACATTTTGCTGTAGTGTGGGGATAAAAGAAAGAGAAGACTCATTTGCCTCTTCTTGAATTGTTATTATAACCTTCTTTTTTTTTTTTTAAATGGTCATGCAGTTTTTAAAGGGTTTTTGTGCCAGCCTGGGAGACGGGCTGAATGAAAAAGATTGATGCTGTGGCGTGCAGCTGGGATAGACAATGAATGAAGTCTACTGTGGACAGGAGGACCATCACTAAAGCGTAATGGGTCCCTACAGAGGGACAAGGATATTGACCTGTCCGTCACTCTTGCTCGCTCCCTTTCCTTTGTTCTCTCTTTTTTTATTCCCTCTTTTTCTCTCTCACTCCCTCCCTCTCCCTTCCCATTTATCTCTGCTACTTCTCTCTCACTATCTACCGTGCCTTCAGAAAGTATTCATACCCCTTGACTTATTCCACATTTTGTTGTTACAGCCTGAATTCAAAATGTATTAGTTTTATTTTCTCACCCATCTCCACACAATACCCCAAAATGATAAACTGAAAACATATTTTCAGAAATTTTATCAAATGTGTTGACATTAGAATACAGAAATATTTAATGTACACAGTGCATTCGGAAAGTATTCAGACCCCTTGACTTTCTCCACATTTTGTTATGTTACAGCCTTATTCTAAAAATGATTAAATTTATGTTTTTCCTCATCAATCTACACACAACACCCCATCATGACAAAGCAAAAACAGGTTTTTAGAAATGTATAAATATAAAACGGAAATACCTTTGTTTCCGTAAGTATTCAGACCCTTTGTTATGAGGCTCGGAACTGAGCTCAGGTGCATCCTGTTTCCATTGATCATCCTTGAGATGTTTCTACAACTTGATTGGAGTCCACCTGTGGTAAATTAAATTGATTGGAGGGGAAAGAAACGCACACCTGTTTAGGCGACGTGCTGCTAGCAGAGAAGAACACTTGAAAAAGAAAAGGAGAGCTGCACATTCTAGGAGCTCAGATGCACTAATTTAATAACCTAATAACCAGCGTTTCGACAGACAAGCTGTCTTCATCAGGGTATAATGATAAACACTGCGTGTCACTAGTTTATATAGTGTCAAAGGACACAAACGAGTATCTGTAATCATGTGGCATGATATCGTTGGTTAATTTACAGATTTAAATAGAACATATAAACAGAAATGGATAGCATACGATCATAGATACAATTAGGCTACATAGGCCTACAAACATTTAAAATTAATAGAAAAATAACAAGAATGGCTTCAGATAAACGTTGAGTCTGACGGGAACAAGGGTCTTTTAAATTAAAGATCCAGGCAGGCTCTCCTTTTTAAAAATACAATTATTTTGAAATGTTTTGTTGGATTTGCCCCAAACATAACGCTTTTTTGCCAAATTGTTTGCAGTATTAATTTAGTGCCTTGTTACAAACACAATGCATGTTTTGATCCAGCCTCAGTTTTCTATCACGGCCATTAAACTTTTTTAAAGCATTTTCCTTCCTCTTTGGCAACTGAGTTAGTAGTGACTGGGTGTATTGATACACCATCCAAAGTGTAACTTCATCATGCTCAAAGGGATATTCAATGTCTACCAATAGGTGCCCTTCTTCCTCTGCGAGGCACTGTAAAACCTCCCAGGTCTTTGTGGTTGAATCTGGGTTTGAAATTCACTGCTGAACTGAGGGGACCGTACAGATAATTGTATGAGTAGGGTACAGAGATGAGGTAGTCATTCAGAAATCATGTTCAACACCTATTGCACACAGAGTGAGTCCATGCAACTTATTTTGTGACTTTTCAAGCGCATTTTTACTCCTGAAGTTATTTAGGCTTGCCATAACAAAGGGGTTCAATACTTACTGACTCAAGACATTTCATATTTTTTTGTTTTTTTAACTAATTTGTAATTTTGGAACACAATTCCACTTCCACATTATGTGGTATTGTGCTACATAATCTAAATGTAATCCTTTTATAATTCAGGCTTTAACACAACAAAATGGGGACGAATTCAATGGGTGTGAATACTTTCTGAAGGTGCTCTGTACACTGTTGTACAAATGTGCAACCATACACACTTTAATATACACACTATATATAAAAGCGCTTCCTTTTTGCATTGTACTCTTTCATCCTTTCTTTCGAACTGTCTCTTTCACCCCACCACACCATCCACACCTCTCATTTCAGACCTTTCCAGACCAGGTTAGATGAGACTTGTGGCTCCTCTCTCCTCTGAAGAACATAGCACACAATTTTCCCTTATTGCCACTGGAGACAGACTAATAACAGATACTTTGTCAGCCTGAGTGTTCCACTGTGATGCTCTTCTCCCAGCTAGTACACTCAAACAGACATGCAAGGAGGACACAACCGGGACTCGTTTTCTCTGAATAAGTGAAAGTAAATTCAGAGTGTTTGTTTCTTTTTGACATGTTTATACCTCAAACCGCAACTGACCTAAGGAAGAACTCAGTCCCTGTGGGTGGAGTCATTGCACCATATTATGGCTATTTTGGGAAATGTCTTGAAGATATTACTGTAAACATTGATTATGTAGCAATTTAGTGCAGCTAATGCTACGGGTCACTTATCTCAAATCCATGACTATTGTGTCATAAACAGCTTTTTGGACTCATCTGTATCCTTTTGATTTCAAACAGTATTTCATTTCATTGACAACTGAAGGAGGAGATTGATACAGACTCTATCCTGTATTTTAGTTGTCTAACACTGAAGAATCTGTGTCATCGACAGTGGACGCCACAGCCCCAGTATTTGACAGACACCAGAGTAGTGTCTGTTTAATAGGAGGGGGGATGGGGTGATGACTGAACCCATTCATTGTCATTTGGTGGTGGCAGCGGTGGGATCAAGCAGCGATTATAGCGATTACGATTTGTGCTTACATGGGGCTCTGCGTTTTGTGCCACATCCACCGTCGTCAGCTGTGCTGTCTAAACCCTAATCTGTCCGCTATAACAAACAGCAGACGAGGGAGCAGGCGGCAAAGGGTAGGGAGGGAAGGCTTGGCCGGGGGCTGCTGTAGCAGGGGTTGTGGCCAAATTGAAAAATGAAGAAGCAGACTCCCCCCCCCCCCCCCTCCCAACAAGCCCCAAGATGTTGAATACTCAATTTACATTTTACTGAAGCAAGCCATTAATGTCAACATGAGTCTTTTTTTTTTCTCCTTCCTTAATACGATCACCTTTTTTCTTTCTGTCCGTGTTCCGAGACGGAGTAAGAGACGGTACTTTCATCAGTCTGTCGAAAAGTGAAATTGTTTTTATCCAAATGTCATACAGTTGACAAGACGATGACAAGCGTTTATTTCTTTATTTATATAATGTTCTGCTGGACTGCTTACTGCAGATGCTGAATGTACTATATATTTTTTTTGGAGCCAGTTTTTGCTGCTTTTTCTGCAGTAATTTAGGATCTACTGCAATAATATGTCAAGTTTACAGCGTACATCACATAATACATAGTAATTTGAACATTTTGAAATTCCATTCCATTAGAAACACACCTTGCATGTTAAGAGTTTGGAAGGTACATATTGATACATTCCACATTTTGTTACGTTACAGCCTTATTCTAAAATTGATTAAATAAAACAATTACCTCAGCAATCTACACACAATACCCCATAATGAAACACGTTTTTTTTGTGCTAATTTATCAAAATAAAAAAACACATTTTTACATAGGTATTCAGACCCTTTGCTACATTAAGCTCAGATGCATCTTGTTTCCATTGATCATCCTTGAGATGTTTCTACAACTTGATTGGAGTCCACCTGTGTTAAATACAATTGATTGGACATGATTTGGAAAGACACACACCTGTCTATGTAAGGTCCCACAGTTGACAATGCATGCCAGAGCAAAAAACAAGGCATGAGGTCAAAGGATTGTGTCAGCACAGATCTGCAGCATTGAAGGTCCCATAGAACACAATGGAAGAAGTTTGGAACCACTAACACTCTTCCTAGAGCTGGCCGCCCGGCCATACAGAGCAATCGGGGGAGAAGGGCCTTGGTGAGGTAGGTGACCAAGAACCCGATGGTCACTCTGACAGAGCTCCAGAGTTCCTTTGTGGAGATGGGAGAAACTTCCAGAAGGACAACCGTCTCTGCAGCACTCCACCAATCAGGCCTTTGTTAGTGGCCAGATGGAAGCCACTCCTCAGCAAATGACATCCCGCTTGAAGTTTGCCAAAAGGCACTTAAAGACTCTCAGACCATGTGAAACAACAATCTCCAGTCTGATGAAACCAAGATTGAACTATTTGGCCTGAATGCCAAGCGTCACGTCTGGAGGAAACATGGCACCATCCCTACGATGACGCATGGTGGTGGCAGCATCATGCCGTGGGGATGATTTTCAGCGGCAGGGACTGAGAGACTAGTCTGGATCGAGGGAAAGATCAACGGAGCAAAGTACAGAGAGATCCTTGATGAAAACCTACTACAGAGCACTCAGGACCTCATACTCGGGGCGAAGGTTCACCTTCCAACAGGACAACAACCCTAAGCACACAGCTTAGACAATGCAGTAGTGGCTTCGAGGGAAGTCTCTGAATGTCCTTGAATGGCCCAGCCAGAGCCCGGACATGACCCGATCGAACATCTCTGGAGAGACCTGAAAGTAGCTGTGCAGTGACGCTCCACATCCAACCTGACAGCGCTTGAGTGGATCTGCAGAGAAGAATGGGAGAAACTCCCCCAATACAGGTGTTCCAAGCTTGTAGCGTCATACCCAAGAAGACTCGATGCTGTAATCGCTGCCAAAGGTTATTGAGCAAAGTGCTGATTAAAGGGTCTGAATGCTTATGTAGATGTGATGTTACATTTTTTTAATATAATTTAGCAAATATTTCTGAACCTGTTTTTGTTTTATCATTATGGAGTATTGTGTGTAGATTGAGGGAAAAAAAACTATTAAATCAATTTTAGAATCAGGCTGTAACGTAACAAAATGTGGAAAAAAGTCGAGGGGTCTGAATACTGTTCAAATAATACCCCTTAAAGCGGTGACTTGGCAGCATAAACAGCGTGCTGGCCTTGCTGTTTTTTTTGTACTTTTTCTCTTTTGTTTTTTCTTATTGTATCTTTTCTTTAGTTTATTTTTCTCAAGGGTGTGGATCAGTTTTAATATTGCAGATATATTGTTGTAATTGTATGCAATTGAAAAATTAGAAGTTTTGAATCCGGTGTCGTTTTGCGTGTCAATTCATAAACCATGTGCCATGGAATCGGTACATCAAAAATCTCTTCCCAACTATTTTGCAATCTATATGGCACATCTGTACATTGTTTGGTCCTGAAATGAAATTGGTATATCTCTTTATTTATCACAATTTTCTTTAACCATTTTTGGTCTTTAATGCAGGGCCGACACAGACTTTTCCCCCCTTCCACTTGCCTCTTCCATTTTTGTGGTAATGCTGCAATTAGTTGGTTGTAATTTTGGGTAGAGCAGACATTTCCATATGTCTGTGTTAGCTGCATGTGTGACAACTACACCAGTCCTATTTATGATGCCATTTGCAAAAAATATACCTTTTTACATTTAAAAAAAAATCGAATAAAAAAAATGTAGCAATTAGTATATTTGAGTTTAACCACTATTTGTTGTTTTTTCAGGTGGATTAAACTGAAATTGCAACCAACTTTCTAAGGCTTGTTTAAAAAATAACAATATTTTGGAGATTTTGTTTTCAAATAACCGAAAGTGAGCAGTTCTAATCTGAATAAAGGGAAAAAGGCCATTCTTGAACATGGGGTGAGACATTCTTAATAATTTACTAGAGAACCATTTTGGATTTAAGTATAACTTTTGTATGACCGATGCCTAGGAATTCATAGGTGTTCCTTATTAACCCAGCACCTACGGTTTGAAAGATGTGCGTATGACCACAAACTTTTCAAAGCATACCCCCACAATAAGGATTTTACTAAACACAACACGAGTGATGTTATTCTTAACCTTTCCCTAGAAGGACTCCAACGCACATTGTTCCAGGGTGAAGTTTCCCCAAGGTACAAATCTCAGATCAGCTTCCCCTCCCCCAATTACGTATTTAAATCAATCAACACCATGCGAATCCGTTGGTTCACCCTGCTAGTTCAAAGGGTATGCGTCTGAGCCAAGAGTCTGAAACCCTGATTTATCCTTCTAATTGGTCATTGTGAAGTCGTAGTGATGTGTTTAATTTTAACTAATTATTTTGTATTTTTTTGGGGGGGGGTTATTCATCTGGAGTACCATGTGCTGTGAGAAAGCCAGTTCACATGAGACCGAGGGATGTTTTCCAAATGGCACCCTATTCCCTACATAGTGCACTACTTTTGATCAGAACTCTATTGACCCTGGTCTAAAGTAGTGCACTAAACGGGGCTATGGTCAAACATAGTGTTGCAAATAGGGAATGGGGGGGGTGCGATTCCGGTTGCAACTTCGTAGAGGTTAAGTTGCATGCTGTGCATTGCATGATATGTGCCACAATGCCTTGTGGGAACTGGAATATTGGTCAAGACAGATGTAAAGGCAGGGATTAAATGTGCAACCCACATCGTGGAGAATTGTATATTTTAATCCACCCCAGAGGAAATGTATTACAAACCATGATGAAAGTTTTGGAAATGACATGGCATTCAGTCAACATGTTTTAATCTAAAATAAACTCTTATGTGGAGGATGGTGTATTGGCTTTGTATAATAGCCCTTCTGTAAAGAGAGCTCTCGTCTTTAAATATTCAGGGGGGTAGATTTAAATCTATTAATCATGATAAACAGGAAAAATAACATGATTGCTTCTTCAAGTAAAATGTATTTACGATAATGTACTGTGTGTGTGTGTACATGTATGTTCACAAGTATATATGTGTGTGTGTGTACGCCTTTGTGTTTGAAGAGCTTACCCGTAATACCTGTCCCAATTGACCTTGCCTTTCTAACTCCAGCTGACATCCAATCCCAACATCTACTCACCCCATCACCTTTGACAATTACAAGAGCCCCCCATTCCTTGATAGTAAACTGAGAGAGAAACCTGCCTGGCGATAAGGAAGGCTTCTATAATTGTCTTCTTTCATTGGCCTGTACCTTATTTATTTGAGTGGCGTTTATAGCCTTTGGAATGAACTATTCCTATGAACAAACGACCCTCCAAACATTTCTAACGGAGGCTCTCGCCCCTTAATCCGGGGTGAGTGAGTGACGGGGGGGGGGGGGGGGGGGTCATGACCCCATAAAGCCTGGATGGGTGCTGAAGCTCCGGACCATATCTCATTAAGGGGTGAGGTTGTAAACGAGTCTTGCCTTCACTCTCTCCCCTTACTGGAGCGATTGATTAGTCCAGGGACAATCAATGTTAATTAAGGTGTGAGGGAACCTTTTAATTGTACTGCATGAATCATTGTGTCAGCTTGCGCCTTGACCTTCTTTGATTTACATTGTGAATGAATGGCTCCTCGTTGAGAAGTAAATACATTCTAGATATTGCCAGATGAACCTAGTAGATATCAGAAGATTTTGATATGAGTTTTAGATTTATGCATAGCTTGTCAAGGATGATGAAGAGGATTGACTCTCATGCATAGGGCATATAGTATATTGTGAATGGCTCTTGGTGACAAGTTATTGAATTTTAGATACTGCCAGATGAACCTAGTAGATTGAAGTGGAGATTTGGTAGTCAATACGTTTTAGATATAGACAGGTAAGGCGTGTAGATTTGGTATTCAATACGTTTTAGGTAAAGCCAGGTAAGGCGTGTAGATTTGGTAGTCAATACGTTTTAGATGTAGCCAGGTAAGGCGTGTAGATTTGGTAGTCAATACGTTTTAGATGTAGACAGGTAAGGCGTGTAGATTTGGTAGTCAATACGTTTTAGATGTAGACAGGTAAGGCATGTAGATTTGGTAGTCAATATGTTTTAGATATAGACAGGTAAGACGTGTACATTTGGTAGTCAATACGTTACACATATAGCCAGTTAATGCTAGTAGATTTTGTTTGATTGTATGTTTTAAGAGATTTTTGCATAGCTTGTCAAGGAATGTTAAGCAGAGGTTCACGTGCGTAGGGTATGTGACTTCTAACTCCTCTAGCTGTGGCATTGACCTTTTGTCTACTGATGTGCACAGATGATTCGATCATATCAATCAATACACTTTAATCAAATGAGTCCCTCCGTAACGCTGGTGCGTTTTGGACTAACCCTTTTTTAAACACTGTTTGAGCTTAGGACTTCTGGATTGTATCATTTGGATTCGTTGGATTTTGTCCGTAGATACCATTAGTCTGTGTAATTTACGTGGGCTGAGCTAGAGCGGTGTTTGTGAGACAAGGGCAGATCCCAAAAGGGCCCGGTAACGGGTATTTTTACGAAAACGTCTATAGAGTCAATGGTTTGAGCACTAAGCTGAGACTCTATGATGCTCACAAGCTACACAAGAGTCGTTAGAACGTAAGGTGTTCTTGTCCATAGAAGATCATAGGAAATCCCAGGACAGCATCTATAATACTATAATATGCTCACATAGTCGCTGTCACAAACTCCATACTGACTAGTTGGATATTCATTTTTTCCCGGTGAGAAAACAATTTCTGTGCTTACAGCATTTATACACTATATACAAAAGGATGTGGACACTCCTTCAAGTTAGTGGATTCAGCTATTTCAGCCACTCCCATTGCTGACAGGTGTATAGAATTGAGTACACAGCCATGCAATCTCCAGAGACAAACATTGACAGTAGAATTGTTTTAGTGACTTTCAATGCCACCTTTCCAACAAGTCAGTTCATCAAACTTCTGCCCTTGTAAAGCTGTCCCGGTCAACTGCAAGTGCTGTTATTGTGAAGTGGGAAATGTCTAGCAGCAACAACGGCTCAGCTGCGAAGTGGTAGGCCACCCAATCTCACAGAACAGGCCCTCCAGGCGCCTCGGTTTCAACACTCACCAAGTTACAAATTGCCTCTAGAAGCAATGTCAGCACAAGAACTGTTCGTCGGGAGCTTCATGGAATTGGTTTCCATGGCTGAGTAGCCACACACAAGCCTAAGATCAAAATGCGCGATGCCAAGCATGGGCTGGAGGGGTGTAAAGCTTACTGCCATTGGACTCTGGAGAAGTGGAAATACGTTCTCTCGAGTGATGAATCACGCTTAACCATCTGGCAGTCCGAATGACAAATCTGGGTTTGGTGGATGCCAGGAGAACGCTACTTGCCCAAATGCATAGTGCCAACTAAAGTTTGGTGGAGAAGGAATAATGGACTGGGGCTGTTTTTCATGGTTCGGGCTAGGCCCCTTAGTTCCAGGGAAGGGAAATTTTAACGCTACAGTATACATTGACATTCTATGCGATTCTGTGCTTCCAACTTTGTGGCAACAGTTTCGGGAGAGCCTTTCCTGTTTCAGCATGACAATCCCCCCAGTGCACAAAGTGAGGTCCATACAGAAATGGTTTGTAAGATCAGTGTGGATCAACTTCACTGCCCTGCACAGAGCTGTCGTGTCTTTAGCATCATTAAACTGAAGTATTTAGTATTACGCGATTAAATTGATTAATCATGTAACTGTAATTAACTAGGAAGTTGGGGTACCAAGGAAAATATTCAGATTACAAAGTTATAATTTCCTAATAACTTTTCAGATATTTTATATCTGATCAATTCGTCTTTGAATTAATTAATTATTTACTTTACCTCACGTTAGTCTCATTCCAAACGTAGTCTTCACTCATTCCAAACCCAGTCTTCACTATGAGTCATCCATACATCAATTGTCTTAAATAATTTATTTACTAACTAAGCAATTCACAGAAATGCATAAACAAACAGTAGATAAGTACAAGGAAATGATAACGGAGTTTCCCTAGTGGGATAAACCGGTATCGCGGCTTGGTGGACTAAAGGGGAAGTGGGGGCCAACTGAGATGAGACACTACAAAGTTGATAATTATAACAATTGAAATGCTGATCCTTTGCACATGAACGCTCACTCAATCGGGAACAATTGCAATCAATCAATATATTTACGCTCAGTGTGTCGTCGGGATCTTTGTTGAAAAGTTTGTTTCTGTTGGGAGAGTTTTCGTCTTCTCGCTTTCTCTCTCGCGTGGTTAGAGTGGATTGTTCAGAGTGACATTCATTCATGATTTGTAGCATGGATGTTTCGGCGGTTGTCGTTCTTCGCGTTCAATGATACCGAATTCCTAGCTGCAGACTAATAATTAATATCAAAGACTTGTTCTTATTCTGTCGGTATCGATAGTCTAAGAGTTTAACCACGTGGTATGGTTAAAAGATTCAGCAATGGTCTGCAACCTTTGTCCTCTCGTAATGGAGAAAAACATGGTCAAGTGAGAATTTCTCAAAGTTGGGGTTTATTCAGGAGTTGCAGAAAAGGGCCTGTCCCAGGATGCCCGACCCTAACTGTGCTCATGGGCGGTCCTCTGATTTAGTTAAACTCAAAAGGGAATTGGAGTTTCCTTCATTAACCTCTCTGGGATAGAAGGGACAGTCGCATCACACTTGGCCAATTGCCAGAGAAAATGCAGAGTGCCAAATTCAAATAAAATGCTATAAAAATCTAACTTTCATTAAATCACACATGTAAGCTACCAAATTAAAGCTACGCTCGATGTGAATCCATCCAACATGTCAGATTTCAAACAGGCTTTTTGGGCGAAAGCATAAGATGCTATTATCTGATGATAGCACAACAGTAAACAAAGAGAGAGTAGCATATTTCAACCCTGCAGGCACCACACAAAACGCAGAAATAAAATATAAATCATGCCTTACCTTTGACAAGCTTCTTTTGTTGGCACTCCAATATGTCCCATAAACATCACAAATGGTCCTTTTGTTCGATTAATTCCATCGATATATATACAAAATGTCCATTTATTTGGCGCGTTTGATCAAGAAAAAAAACGGTTCCAACCTGCGCAACGTCACTACAAAATATCTCAAAAGTTACCTGTAAACTTTGCCAAAACATTTCAAACTACTTTTGTAATACAACTTTAGGTATTTTTAAATGTTAATAATCGATCAAATTGTAGACGGGACAATCTGTGTTCAATACAGGAAGACAACAAACTAACGCTACTTTTCTAGTCATTCGCCTTCTCAAAAAATCCACTTCAAATGACACACATTCAAAATGGCCGTACTTCTTCATCACACAAAGGAATAACCTCAACCAATTTCTAAAGACTGGTGACATCCAGTGGAGGAACTACAAACAAGTCCCTTAGAAATCTAGTTTCCCAATGAAAACTCATTGAATAGACAGTGACCTCAAAGCAAAAAAATCGGAATGCTTTGTCCTCGGGGATTTGCCTGCTACATAAGTTATGTTATACTCACAGACATGATTCAAACAGTTTTAGAAACTTCGGAGTGTTTCCTATGCAAATCTACTAATAATATGCATATTTTATATTCTGGGGATGAGCAGCAGGAAGTTGAATTAGGGCACGCTATTTATCCAAAAGTGAAAATGCTGCCCTCTATCCCGAAGAAGTTTTAAACAGTCCAAAATCACATTACACAATTTTACAAACAGTATCATCCTCACTCATTCATTTTATACAACAATTAGATGTAAACCTCATATCTGAGGCTATTATATAAACAGCGTTATGGTAATGTGGCCGCACCGTCTCCCATGAGCTTCACCAAAATGTAACGGACCAGTTCGTAGCTGTATTCTTCACCAATCTTTTATACCTTCTCCGGAACATAAATGTTGTTCGGACCTCAAGTTCTGTGAGGTTGAGGAAATTCCTTTGTTCTCTATGAAAATTCACTCTGTCTCTATACTGTGGCCATGAGGAGATACTCTCTTCGAGGAATTTACGACCTCTCTGACCACAGCAGCCTAGTTGTAGGAGGCAGGGAGAGGGGGATGGGGCTTGCAGTACCCAAAGAGGGCAACTTCATGACAGAGCACTGACCTCAACTCCATCGAACACCTTTGGGATGAATTGGAACGCCGACTGCGAGCCAGGCCTAATCGCCCAACATCAGTTCCCACCCTCACTAATTCTCTTGTGGCTCAATGGAAGCAAGTCCCCGCAGCAATGTTCCAACATCAGTGGAAAGCCTTCCCAGAAGAGTGGAGGCTGTTATAGCAGCAAAGGGGTGACAAACTCCATATTAATGCTCAAGATTTTGGAATGAGATATTCGACGAGCGGTGGACCTTAATGGATGGATCTGTTTATGTCAAATTGTTTGATGTTCTGCTTGTCGCCATGGTTGTCCTGAAAAGAAAATGGTAAAACCATTCAATGTGATGCTAAATATAAGGTCTGGACGAGCAGATAAATGGTCAGATACTGTAAATGAAAAGTCTATTTTTTTTGCTGGGATCTGTGGACTGATGGGGTTAAGCATGTGATGGTAAATTTTGTGCAGTAAGCGGTGTCATTACGCCTGGCGACATCATCGGGTGCATGTGGTGGTTGAGCTTTGATTGATGAATGCCAAAAGTAAAATGGCACACGTAAGACACTGCCAGACAAGTAATTGTGTTGATAATGAAAGCCGAGGTGAAGGCTCTTTCGTGTCTGAGCCGATTTTGCACTCGGCCGACTGTTTCCTGTCCCCATCCGTCATACCCTGATTATCAGTCTGCACACAGTGCAAATTCATATCACGGCAGAGAAATTGACTATGTCCCAAATTGCACCCTATTTCCTACATAGTGCACTACTTTCACCCAGGGACCATATGCCTTTGGTCAAAAGTAGTGCACTATAAAGGGTATAGGGTGTCATTTGGATATTGACATTGTTTTAGCCTTATTCTTCTCGTCAAATGGATGATTCTACCATTGACAGCATGGCAATCAATGTCCACAGAACCCGCAAATGCATCGACCTCTTAATCTGAGCAGCGAAATGAAATGGGAATTAATTCTAGTTCATTAACCACATGCTAAATATTTATCATATTTGCCAATGTAGCAACATCAGCGTTTGATTGGGCACTTCTGGATATTGACTTTATGATTCTATTGTCAGTATTTCTGAATCCACAAACACACACTGTAAGGTTTTACACATGCTGTAAAACCATCATTTGGATCATCCTGGATGGTCAGTCCTCACATCCATATGTCTGTCTATGAATTTGAGTGTTAACATTTCTCTTGCCCTGTCCCTCAGCTGTTGACCAAAAACGATTGCAGGCTGACTGCTTTGTTGTTTGAATCCCAGGTTGCCCCGTTAACCTGACCTTTCTCTTCCCTTTCAGATGTAATAATCGGACCCAGTGTGCTGTAGTGGCTGGACCAGATGTATTTCCTGACCCTTGCCCCGGAACCTATAAGTACCTAGAAGTCCAGTACGAATGTGTACCCTACAGTACGTATCTCTTCATTCTCTTGTGTTTCTCGAAGCAGTTCATCGCTTTATCCCATATTGCACGCTATTCCCTATATAGTGCACTTATAGGACTTTGGTCAGTAGTGCACTATAGAGAGAATAGTGTACCATTTGGGACAAAGCCTGTGACATAGTACATGATGATTACTGCATTGTAACTTCCTTCTTCATCACGCTTAATTTTCATGTAACAGCAATGCCACTTCATTCTGTTATATGCTAAAATGTATGATTATGTCATTTAAGTAAATGTGGTCACTTTTTAAGGATGCAACAATAAGAAGGGGTCTGAAGTGCGGTAGCATGGGTGCTGGGAAATGTCAGTATCTGATTCCGGTAACCTCTATTGTGCAGGACTATCGATTGTGCCCTCAATGTAATGTGAAAAATGAAAGTTCAAATTCACTTTAGCGTGTCAAAATTATTACCTTTATTCCAAACCCTGGTCGATTTTTATCTCCGACAATATCTGTGTGAATGTCTGATATATTTTTCTCCTTTATCCAACTCATTTTGTATCTTCATGTATGAATAACACATTGTCAATGATAATCCAGCACATGCCATATTGGGCTTATAAGAAATACATGTTATTAGATTGCTGATGGGCAGTGTATTGATTGCTACGGGGATCTGGTATACAAGTGAGGCATTGGATTCAAGCAAGATTAAGATCGAATGTAGTATTATACTTCAAAGGGCTATCATCCATACATAACATGTCAATGTTGATGTCATTCTTATTCCACCTGTTCTTCCTTTAACAGTGCTTTTAGACAGCTGACAAGACAGACTTCTCTGTCAGAAGAGGTCATTTTTAATGACGGAACCACATAAATAGCCCCATATGACGTTGAAAGATAACCAGATGTTTTGCAATTGGTCAATTGATTTGCTCACACACATAAAATGAAAATATTGCATCGGTCATCAACTGATACTTTTCTGAGTATTCAGCCTCGGTTCTAAGCATTGAGAAGGGAGCTA
This sequence comes from Oncorhynchus clarkii lewisi, assembly GCF_045791955.1. Classification (NCBI taxonomy): domain Eukaryota; kingdom Metazoa; phylum Chordata; class Actinopteri; order Salmoniformes; family Salmonidae; genus Oncorhynchus; species Oncorhynchus clarkii. The sequence goes on along the minus strand of NC_092167.1, from coordinate 36,448,282 downwards.
ACGGAACTGTCGGAGCTATTACCAACTGTGTCCAAGTTAGTCCTTTAGCCTCAAAGGAAGTTTGGCTTTATTCGAAATGCAGTCAGGTTTTTAGCTGCCGTGTTCAATTCAATTCCAACAGAACTCAGGCCATTTGTTTCACAAACACACTTCGTGTATGGGATGAGAGACCTAGGACTGAACCTTTTAAAACCTTCAAAACCGCATGCCTTTCAGCCACAGTGGCATCATAGCATGACCGAAGCACCCCAAAGGTATCCATGGGTGAACTGGAAATGGAAAAGGTTTGAAGTGTGAATGGAATACCCAGCGTGCAGACCGGGTTAAACAGACAAACAGGAAGAGAGGATGTGGTCACTGGAAGTGCACGGCCATTATCATACGACCTCCCACATTGTTTCGCTGACCTCGAAAGGAGAACGTTTTTTTTGCTGTGAAAGCCTGTGGTACCGAAATGTGTCAAAAGCTAACCACATGGGATTATGAAGCTTTTGTAATTTGGAATGAACTGGATGTGTCAGTTAAAGACAATTATATTTGCTGCCATCCGGCTTTGTGCCTTTGGAGAATGGATAGTATCATGCTGCGTTTCAAATGAAACAAATGCCACATATCAGATGTTATTTCATTTTGCGGTGCTTTTATCTACGTTTTCTATATACAAAAATCTGAGGTGATTATGCAATAAAAAGGCAGCCTGTCAGAAACTATATATTGGATTTTTAAAAAAAGCTCTAATTTCCACAGTGGTGGTTCTTATCGTAAGATTATCCACCATACAGTGCTTGGATATATTTGAGCCACAACCCATTTGTTCAGTGGTAGCATTGGACTCAACAGTCCACATCAAATAATGGATCTTCTTCCCTGGTGGTGAATTCAGACACATCCTACAGTAAGCATCCCTCTCTTTTCTTAGAATCAGTGTTTTGTTTTGTATTAAACACTGTTGATTACAACCACCTCCCCAGCATCACAATTGCAACTCCATTTCAGAATCCATCAATACATTCCTATAACAGCTCCAGTACTGCAATACTGATGTGAGCACTTCTCAAGACACTGAGAAGACATAGAGGGCTAATAACTAGGATGGCCAAAAGCACTGACTTGTTGGTGATTTTACGTATCGCCAGTTAAATGAGTAACATGTTAGGCAATTATGGGCAGATAGATGGTATAAGGAGGAATGTGTGGTAAACCAGCCCCCCACACCCAACCCTACTCCAGAACCATACCCCTGCACCCTTCTCCAGAACCATACCCCCTCACCCAACCCGATCTCCAGCCTATCACCAGACAGACTGACTGAGAGACTAATAAGAGGACCAGCCACCCATGGTGTGAATTCTCCTCCAGCCGAAAAATATCCACAGTATATCCCACTGACAAGTTCTCTCTCTTGTTCTCTCGCTCTTGTTCTTTCTCTCTCGTGTTCTTTCGCACCCTCTCTGCCTATATCTCTCTCTCTTCCTGTGGAAGATGTTTTCATCAGTATTCCGGTGCTGAAAGCAGGCACTGTCAGAATAAGTTTCAGCTCCTCTCTCCATCTTCCATGAGCAGAGGAGAAGGGCTCCATCAGACCCACACCTGCAATAGTAGTGAATGAGACGCTGCAGAGAGCTTCACTCTGACCCCATATGATATCGTTTTTATTAATTGGTGATTTCAATTCACACCATGAATTGTAATGGCGGTTATTCTGGGAGCTAGCCACACCTGTGTTTGCCTGTGATTTGGAGAGATGCAGACCAATAGTCGGAATAATCATTTGAGATAAGAGCTTCCTTTTTCTAGTCGGTCCAAGACGACAAGACGGTGCTGAGTCGAAGGCAATCATGCTGGCGCAGAGCCCATGTGTGTCATTATGATAGAGTAATTTGGAGAAACCAACTCTACTTCTATACCGCTTCTCGTCGGTAAACAACTACTTTCTGATATTGCCACGTTGCCAATGATATAAGCCGTCTTTATGTTCGCGTCAGCATGAACTTGTGTTTCCTCCAACGCGAGAACACTCACTTACCTCCCCTGTGCTTCCCTTGTTTAGACGTGCTCTGCCATGCAGTTTGTGGATTACTACGGCTACCCTTTTGGAATGAGTGATGCGCCCGTCGTCCTGTTGTGATGATGACCTATAACCTTGACTCTCAGGCCCTGTTTGAATACTCTTAAAAATGCCTCGCTCCTTCAACCCTTCCTTGAAATAATCACTGATATAACGTGCATGGGTTGGTTGATCAGTGCAAGCGTGTCACCGCATCACTTTCACCAATCATACATTGTGTCAAATCAGTGGTTTGCTCAAGGACGGAGGAAGGAAGGATACACTTTAAGACTATTCAAACCGGGCCCTTGATTCAAATTCTCTCATGTCTCCAGAAAGACTCCGCTCCCGTCAGTCCCGTCCCTCGCTTATCAAAATGTTTGTTCTTTAACGAGCAGGTCCCAGCCCAATCTTTTAGAGGTCAACTCTGTTTCCCAGTAGCCCTCTGACCCCACTCTTTCATAACTTTTAATGAATCCATATAGTCATAACACCTCAGAGTGCTCCTTAGTTCCCCGCAGGGTCATGAAAGAAAACACATCCCCCTGTTGAAAAGGCGGCAGTTTCCCTTGTGGAATGTTTGGCCGAACACCAAACTCCCTTTGGAGGGAAAAAGAGGGGGTTGCAACCTGGCATCGGCCTTTCCCAACTCCCTACCTCCTCTATGACTAATTAGATGGCGAATGTACTGACCTTGATTTCTGCTGATAAATCCCGATACGAGGTAAAACCAGAGCTTTGCTGTTCTTGCACGCTAATAAATACATTGTAAAAAAAATATATTTTAAAAAGCCACAATGCACAGCGGGATCCCGACAGCTCCGAAAACGGCTTGTGTGCACGAGCTAAGCCAAGATGTATAATCATGTAATCAAGACCTTTTTGAGTTGGCTGAAATGAGGTAGTCAGTCCTCAGCTATACGTCGTGGCGCACAGCCACGTACTTTTGCCCGACAATAAGCCGTTTTTATTTATTTATTTCTGCTTCTAATTATTTCCGCATGGACGAGCAATCAATCCTTAATAAGCAGAAACCGGTTCGGCGGCCTAACCGAATCAAGCAACTGATTATTTTTGGCACAACACTCAGCACCTGCCTGGTGCTGAGACGGCAGATAGAAATGTGAAATCAATGCGGCGCGTGGGTGTCGTTTACAATGCCGCCCCCACAAAATGTGGTGTCATTACGGACGCCACGGTCACACCTTTAGTAAACAGCACCTGTGTGAACGGACTGTTTGGCTGACCAGGCACTTTTTAATAGTCAGCCGGGCTCCCTGAGGCCTGTAGCGAGATTGATTTCAAATCTGATTTGAGATGGAAAATGATGACATGAAAACGTAAAGTCTTGGCTAAATGCTTAAGAGGAAAAGACAAATTGTCTGTGTCAGTGTAACCTTCTGTCATTCACACCGCAAGTAATGGCATCAATATCTAGCCTATGATGTATAATTGCATATGTATTCATCTTTATCAGATAAACAGTATATAACTAACTCAGTCAGTCATTTAGTCGGCAGTTGTATATAAGGCATTCACACACAGGCACCAGCATTAGCCTACAGACTGACAGGGAGTCTTGTCACCTGAATGACTATATCTACCTATCCTAATGTGTGAAAGGGGGATCGCAGTGCTATCATATCGTTTGGTGGCAGCTGACCACCCTGCAACTGGGGAAAGCTTATGATGATGGCTTATGGTCTTACTGTGTGTGTGTGTGTGTGTGTGTGTGTGTGTGTGTGTGTGTGTGTGTGTGTGTGTGCAAATATAAGGGGGAAATAAAAATCAATGACTTGTATCTTGAATGTCACAGTCATTGGTTTGAACACTGACAAACTGATTATGTCCATGGTTAGGCTCCCAGATCCACAGTCATTGTGTTTTGTAATTAAATAATCGCATTGTTGCTAATTGATTAAAGGGAAAGTTCCAAATGTTCAACATCAAATTGATCATCTCTAGAACCACGTGAAAATGGTGCGTTTCTATGTTTTGTAGTCAAATAGATAGATAGATGAGTTTTTTTCCGATGACATCATCCAGAGAGACTGATGACGTCGTCTGGTGTGCATCGTGTGATTTTAACCAACTGTGAGCAGGCGAAGGCTACTTACTAAGAGGAATACATACTAATACAGTGTTGAATGCACTGACTTCTCACTTCAACAAGGATACAGTGTGTAACTTAATTATCATAGAGGATACATGGAAAGGCGAGGGAAATTAGAAGACATTAATGCATGTATTTTCCTGCATTGTTCTAGTAGTGGGTCAGTAGTTGCCCAGAAAGGGTGTGATTACCAATGTGGATAAATGGAGGTGTTAGAGGTGAATCTGGGCATGTGGAAAAATGCTTTCCCCCCACTAATAGCCATGTAATTTATCAGGTCCTCGTTCTGGCCTCTATCTTTTGGTCCTTCATGGGCAGAAACACAGGCACACGCGTATGCACGCAGGCACACACACACACATTTTTGACATGGGTGCTAAGTTCAAAGAAAAGAGAGACCCGCACGCACACAAGGGATGCTTAGTGCCAGGGCTATCACTCTGATTGGCCTCATTGGGGTCTCTCTCTGCGATATCGCCCTGCTAATCCGAGTTCCTACAGTGTGACTGGTGTAATGAAGCTCCCTCTTTCTTCTGTGTTCTCTCACCAAACACTCTTTATCGCCAGGCTAAAAGCTTTCTTATTTCCCCTCTGCCTGCTTTCACTTTCCTGCTTCCCTTCTGTAATGTCAAGGTTTCTGGAATCAAGGCATGTTCAGGAAGTGAAATGAAGTTATTTCTACTCCAATTCCGGTCCATGTTCCTGAAAATGTATTTAATCTTTATTTATTTTGCTTGTGTTATTTGCCCCTCTATCGGTCTGTCTGCTGTCTCTCCCTGGTGTATGACCGGTTGGCTGTGCTCCAAGTCTTTGCACCTGTCTCTCTCTCTCACACACACACACACACGCACTTGAAAACACACACACACTAATGCTCACAATCACACACACACACACACACACACACACACACTGGCGGCTTCCTGCACTGTCAAGGTTATGAGAGAGCACAGCTACTGCTCCCAGGGAGGGAGAGCAATAGAGGATAAACGGAGAGGGAGAGGAGAGGAGGGAGGGAGGGAGAGGGAGAAATGGGGGACAGAGGAGAAACGAGACAGAGGAGTATACAAGAGGGACAGGGGCGGAAGGAGGCTGAGGGTCAGGGGCGGAAGGAGGCAGAGGGTCAGGGGCGGAAGGAGGCTGAGGGACAGGGGCGAAAGGAGGCACAGGAGGCAGAGACTTAGACCGAGCAATTGTACCTGTGACCCAACCCCCCCCCCCCCCCCGCCCCTCAGGGAAAAATAATAGAAATTGTATACGTGACCCCCCCCCCCCCCCCCCAGGCACATGCTATTCAAAGCCCTCTAATTTGTGTCATTAATTAAGATGTGGGAGTCTAGTCACTGTGCCCTCCTAGGTTCAGAGAACAGGAAGAAAGGAGGGGAAGAAAGAGGGTGAAATATGACCAAAATGGCCTCCGCTCAGCCATGAATCTCTATTAGCGCCTAATGATACCATTCTGCCACCTCGTCGCTATAATGATGAAATTGTGAAATGTTAATTATTTAAATGCAGATCCATACAGCTGTCGTTCACGTGGGCAGGGCTATCGAGGGCTTAAGAGGGTTACAAGGTCACTAAAGGCCTTTAGCATTATGCAGAAGCCATTATTATTTTCTAATTCTAACATACACTACCGGTCAAAACTTTTGTAACACCTACTCATTCAAAGGTTTTTCTTTATTTTTACTATTTATTACATTGTAGAATAATAGTGAAGACATCAAAACTATGAAATAACACATATGGAATCATGTAGTAACCAAAAAAGTGTTAAACGAATCAAAATATATTTTACATTTGAGATTCTTCAAATAGTCACCTTTTACCGTGATGACAGCTTTGCACACTCTTGGCATTCTCTCAACCAGCTTCATGAGGAAGTCACCTGGAATGCATTTCAATTAGCAGGTGTGACACCTTAAAAATTAATTTGAGGAATTTATTTCCATCTGAATGCATTTCAGCCAATCAGTTGTGTTGTGACAAGGTAATGGGAGGTATACAGAAGATTGCCCTATTTGGTAAAAGACCAAGTCCATATTATGGCAAGAACAGGTCAAATAAGCAAAGAGAGACGACAGACCATCGTTACTTTAAGACATGAAGGTCAGTCAATATGGAACATTTCAAGAACTTTGAAAGTTTCTTCAAGTGCAGTCGCAAAAACCTTAAAGCGCTATGATGAAACTGGCTCTCATGAGAACCGCCACAGAAATGGAAGACCCAGAGCTACCCCTTCTGCAGAGGATAAGTTTATTAGAGTTACCAGCCTCAGAAATTGCAGCCCAAAGAAATGCTTCAGAGTTCAAGTAACCGACACATCTCAACATCAACTGTTCAGAGGAGACTGTGTGAATCAGGCCTTCATGGTAGAATTGCTGCAAAGAAAACATTACCATAGGACTCCAATAATAAGAAGAGACTTGCTTGGGCCAAGAAACACGAGCAATGGACATTAGACCAGTGGAAATTTGTCCTTTGGTCTAGAGTCCAAATTGGAGATTTTTGGTTCCAACTGCCGTGTCCTTGTGCGACGTGGTGTGGGTGAACTGATGATCTCTGCATGTGTATTTCCCACCGTAAAGCATGGAGGAGGAGGTGTTGGGTTGCTTTGCTGGTGACACTGTCTGTGATTTATTTAGGACACTTAACCAGCGTGGCTACCACAGCATTCTGCAGCAATACACCACCCCATCTGGTTTGGGCTTAGTGGGACTATCATTTGTTTCTCAACAGGACAATGACCCAACACACC